>NC_081407.1:867071548-867194048 GCF_030272615.1 Cryptomeria japonica
ATTGATGATGAGATGCACAGAGTCTCTTAGTTGCATCAGCTTGAGATTTTAGATGAGAAACGTCAGACAGCCTTGACACATTTGCAAGCATATCAAAATTGTCTTCGTCACTCTTATAATAAGAAGGTCAAAGGGCGACACTTCGAAGTGGGAGATCTGGTTTTAAAGGCAAACCCCAAGAATACACAATCTAATGACATCATCAAAGGAAAATTTGAGCCTAATTGGGTTGGACCTTTCATAGTTACTGCAGCCTATGGTTCGGGGGCATATCAGCTTGCAACCCCAGACGGTGAACCTTTGTCCGATCCTGTAAACAGTATGCACCTTTGAAAGTACTAGGCATAGTTTTTCTATCAATAGTTCTTCACATATGATCCTGAAAAAAAATACAAAAAAAAAAATCAAAAAACTCAAAAAATACAAAAAAATAAAAAAGAAACAAAAAAAAAGGGGTGAAAATTTTTGAAAAATAGTAAAGAAAAATAATTCATCCTCTAGTGAAAACCTGGCAAACAGGCACTTTGGGCAAGTACCATGGTAAAAACCTGGCAAACAGGCGCCATGTGTAAAAGACTACTGCTCCGTTACCTATCCTGACTCCTAGCTATATTTTCCTCCCGCAGGTTTATCACGGTTATCCTTACATTGACCCAATGTTCTGTTCCAGGCCTGTGATTGGTCAACATCATTGTCTTGCATACTCAGGTTTCCAATCCTTGTACATATGTTTTAGTCCTCGTCGCTATATATGTCTATCCAATTTTTATTGGGTGCTCGCCTTTGTCATGATTAATTACTAGCGTTATTCCTGTGTGCAGACTGGAGCTTAAAAAATCCAAAAAAATCAAATAATGTCCTGAAAAAATCCAAAAAAATCAAATAATGTCTTGAAAAAATCCCTAAAAAGTCAAATAAAGTCCTAAAAAGTAAAACAAAAATATCCCCTCTGTGCATAGACAGATCGTTGAGCATACATCCAATGGCAATCAATCACACACTACGCTTTCCTGCAACTCACGCATTCACAGATGAACTTTTCAATCAAACCAGACATTCAAACTGATTAAAATTGTCATATCAATCAATCAACATCAATATCATTTGTCCTTGTCACTACTATCATGGGTCTTATACAGGGTGTGGTATACTCGAAACTAGACTGTGTCTTGTCTTAGACGGGGTACCACATTCCCTGAAACCAGACAGCATGATCATTCCTATTTTCCACTTTTGACAATGACAATCAGACTGTTTGTTTGACTTGGTTGAATTTGTGAGTCTTATCTTTTACTAATTTATCATGTTCCTATGTTGCTTGAGGATGTCACTGAGTGATTTAGAGTGACCGGGATGGTTCATGGTCCCTTTTGTTTTTTGGTTATGTTTGTTGTTTGTGGAATGTTTGTCACAAACTGAGGCAACTATATCATTGGGTGTCTGTGATAAGTATGTTCGCTTTGTGAATGCCACACATACCTCGATTCTTGATGTATGCACCCTAAGGATGCTTCACTCATTCCTTGTGTGTGATGTGTCTGTCTTTTGCAAAAGGGGTTGCGTTTCAGCTCTGGCCTTCAATGCCATGATGCTCTGCATCCACTTTGCTACATTAAATAAAGGTTCTCACCTACTTCTGTGCATTTGTGAAAGCAAGTTTTTATTCATCTCTAACTGTCCTCTGTCGACTTTCTTCCTACTAACATTTCTTCCGTCAGTTTGGGTAGTCAGTTTGGTCTAGTTCTCCGATCTCCAAAAAACATAAGCTGCATCCTGCATGCATTGATTAGTACATTTGCATTATATCAAGCCCATATCAAGGATTTTATCCATTTCATCTTATAAATGCATCCAAAAACATAAATATCATTAGTACATAAACAGTGCATAAGACATCCATACATGGAAAGTAAACATAAGCCATAATACATTGTATCCCATCATATAGCTGCATATCATATCATATATCAACAAAAAAAGTATCGGAGTACAAAATTGGACTGTCTATCCTAAGTATGGCCCGCAGGATGCGTACATAATGTCAAACTATATATGTCTCTGTCATAAGGAGCACGTGCCTCTGTCACTGGGTGCTCCCTCTATCCTCCTCATCCCTGCTATGTCTCGAGGATGAAGCCCCTCCTGTTCGTGGTCCTGGCTGTGGTGGTCTCCTAGGTCCACTCACCCCCATGCTGCTCACTGACCTCCGAGAATGTGGCCTGCTCTCTGTCCTTGATCGTGACTAATATGATGCTGCTCTCTACTCTGGTGGAACTGCACTCTCATATAGTGTCCTCAACTAGCGTATCTCATCTCCAGTATCTACCAACATCTGTGCCATCTCACATGCACTGGCATCCCTAATCGACCCAATATACTTGGTCACTCTCTGCTCTGCTTGTTGTGCCTGGGCTATTGTTGTATCTCAAGCCGCTGTCAGTCTGGCTATCTCTGCTTTGAACTGATTCTGCTCTGTCCTCAAGATAGCATTCTATCTCTCTAATGTCACAATGTGATCATGCTGACTCACTATGGTGGCCCTACATATCTCCATCTCCTCTATGCTAGTTGTCTCCGGCTCTATGGGTATATCCTGTAATGACTCCTGATCGGCTGGATCTGGCTCATCCTCCTTGTCCTCCTCTTCGTCCTCATCGTCCCCTACATCCTCGTCATCCTCCTCATCCTCATCACCTCCATCCTCATCATCTCCATCCTCGTCATCCTCGTCATCCTCATCATCTCCCTCCTCCTCTCCAGCGAGTGGGAAGTCCTCCTGTCTCCTAGGTATCGGAATATTAGGATCTGTCAATGGCACAGGCCGTCGTCATGCAAACCATCACTCATACTCCTCTTTCTTCCTGGCATCCACAACATCTGATCTCCAATCCCACTGTCTCTGCTATAGCTATGTGAAGTTGGCATATGCTATGTGTGGCTGAATCATCCTCCCCCACTGACTCGTCTCTCTATGAGATCGAGCAAAGTGTGCAGTTCCTCTCGGTACATCCTGCCTCTCTCCAAACTGGCGTCTGACTCTCTCCAGCAGATACATCTCAATCACTCTCTGGCGATTCACTGGTCGCCCAATCTGGTACCTCTCCTGTCTGCAATATGGTAGCTCATCACTATCATCTGACCATCCAGGGCAATCCTGATATGGCCTCCATGTGAACTCTCTCAATCTATCTAGCTCATGTCACCAATACAATATGTATCCGAACGGACCCTGTCTCAATGTACCCCCATAACAGTACACATATGGTCGATGTGGTACTACCTATCTCTCTGCAATCGGTCGACATATGGCTATGTGCTCAAATGCCCATACCTGTAACAGTGTGACCCCACAGCTCAAAGTCTGTACCCTCTGATATGCTATCTGATGCAGCTGAAAATATAGCATAGCAAGCACACATGGTCCCCATGCGTACACAGTCCCCTCTATTGCCATCCACTCTAGCACTCTTCCCCATCCAATAGTGAATCCATGTCTTCGTCTATCACCTGCTAATAGGCATGCTATAACCACTGCTATCACCACATAACGCTGATCATACTCTGCTGCCATGGTCTCCCAGCCAATCTCCCTCTCTACGATATCAAGGTCATCTGCATCACACTCGAATAATCTGCACAAAGAATCTCTTCCTGTCGCTGGGTCGTACACTACCATCTCCCCATGAATCGGAATGCGAAGGATATGCCACATGTCCTCTAGTGTCACAGTCGCCTCTCCAGTCGGCAGATGGAAAGAGGAAATCTCTGAATGCCATCGCTCTGCCAATGCGGTCAATAGTCATGTGTTTGCCCTAATCTCAGGCATGAATGTAATATAGTATAATCCAATTCCTACTAATGTATCTCTGTCCGTACTCCTGAGTCTATGTCGCAACATGAAGCAGTCGGGTATGTTCTCCTGTGTAATCAATGGATACTATCAACTCTGCATCACAATTGGGGCACACTTTGTCAGTTTTAGGGTTTTCTCCTAAGGGCTGCATTTCCTTGTTTCATGCACCAATCAGGGTTTTTTCTTATCTATTTTGACCTGTCCTACCCTTATCCCTCTTTTCAGGATCATCTGCGCGCTATTTTTGGTCAAATTGGTGTTTTCAGTGCACAATTGCGCCTGTGTACCCTGTCCTGCACCTGTGCAGCATCAAGCTGCGCCTGTGTACCCTACACAGATGCAGAACATCCTCACACAGGTGCAGAATGTGCCCACACAGCCGCAGATGTCCATTTTTCCATTCCCTGTGGGCCCCGCAATGTCCCGCAATCAAACAAAATTCATGAAATTTACAATATGGGTTTTTGAGATACATACCGCTGCTCCCACGTCGTCCGGTCATCTGTAGGTGCATACATGTTCCCCAAGGTGATCTGCCATTGGAATGTTCGCCATCTCTCTGTAAGGGTCTTTTTCTTGAGCAACAATTCCTCCACTTTGGCTAGTGCAAATGAGCTCTTTTCCTTCTCCTTGTCTCATTTATAGATCTTTGTCAGTGCCTAGATGGACGTGCATGCTCTCCATCTTATGCTAGTCATGGTCTTTTGCGCCTTCCATTGCTTGTAATTTGTGTATCCGACCTTCAATTCTTGATCTGTTCGAACCTATCATTTTCTATTATTATTATCGACAAATTGGCCTCTTTTCTGGATATTTCTGGCCAATTCCTCGAGGGGGCATGCATATGTTATTGTTATTCTCTGGGGAATTTTCATTATTGTTCTTTGAAACAATGCTTAGAATCGCATTGTCTCAAAGAGGGGCAAAATGTAGACATCTAAAAATGGTCAATGCTTGCGGAGTCATACTTTAACATTTGCGCATTGCCTTATTTTAGGGTTTTTGCGTCGCATTAACATTTCTTCTATGTTGCGCACTTGGTCTTTATCATTTGTGAGCATCAAGTCCTCCTACATTCCTCATTTTTCTCGTTTTCGAATTTGGTCTTGCCGATAACAATCTTCAATCATGATTTTGGTCGATCTTATCCTGTCGCATCAACGTGTGTGCACATGTATCATCATTTTGGACATCGTCAATCCTAATCGATGATAGAATTAGGGTTTTTTCCTCTTGTCCATTTTGTCATTTTGTGATCGATTTGTCATCGATCCTTGTCCTCTTGTCAATCTTGTCATTTTGCATTCGATTTGTCATCGATCATTGTCCTCATCAATCTTGTCATTTTGCGATCGATTCATCATCGATCCTTGTCCTTTTCAATCATGTCAATTTGGATCAATTAGTCATTGTTCCTCGTTAATTGGTGCCTATCAATTTGATCTCCTTGTCAATCTTGGTCAATTTGTCATTGATTTTTGTCACCCAATCTCAATCATTTATCAACACTGGTCCTTTGTCAGTCAGAATTATGATCGCCGCTACATCAATTATCTTTTGTCAAGACCTAATTATCGTCCTTGCATTTCTAATTCATCTTCTAGGGTTTTATGATTTATTCATTTAATCTTCTTTGTCATTTTCCCTCTAGGTTAAATAATTTATTTATTTATCCTAAGTCTTTTTGTGAATTAATTAATGAATGAAAAATTATTAATTAATTCACCTAATTTTCTAATTTCATCAATTTCTTATTTCCTAATTTCCAATTCATCATTTCTAACCTTATTTCTAATTCCTAATTTCCACTTCATTTTCTAAATTCAATTTCCACCTAATCAATTCCTCTCTAGTCTCTCCCTATTTTTGTGCTTCGGTGGAAGCATGAATTTCTCATGTGTCATACCGTTGGCATAGCAAGATGTCATAGGTTTTTATTCTTCTAACCTTTGCATTGGCAATATGTCATAATTCATGACATAGAAGGTGTCATAACCTTCTTCCTTCAACTCAATTTTGTCATTTTTGAAATCAATTGCCTAAAATATCAATTTCATGCTAATCTTGTCCTCTCTCTAGTTTGTCAATAAATTGGATGAGTTTCTTCAATCAAAAAAGGACATTTTTTTGAATCGAATCAATCAATCATATTTCCGAGTAACCTTATGCTACAAATTTCATCAACAACTTGCTTTCCACTTGCAAATGCACTTTGTAGGTGAGAACAACATCAAATTGGAAGATGAAAGAAGAACAATGGAGCCACATGAAGGAGATATCTGCATTTGGTTTGCTTTGATTTCATTTTGAATATCTTGTCTTCATGTTTTCATTGATTAGATTAGGATTGTTTTTATTGCAGTTTTAGGTTTTGTGATTGTCCTAATTGTTATTTACTTTGATGAATCCTTAATTTCCTAATCTACACATACAAACATATATATGTATGTATGTATATATTTATGTGTGTGTGTGTGTACATACATATACATATACATATACATATACATATACATATACATATACATATACATACATACATATATATATACACATATATATATATATACATACATACATACATACATACATACATACATATATATATATACATACATACATACATACATAGACACATACATGCATGCATACATACATACATGCATGCATGCATGCATACATGTGTGTGTGTGTGTGTAATGGATCCTTAGTTGTGGGACTTGTCAAGTTTGGTGTTTGGTATATTCAATAAGTCTAATTAGGTACATGATAATATATCAATTTTTTAGATTTCATGATGGTATGGTAATGGACCATTTGTTAAAAATATTATTTTACTAAATATGCCTCTCAAACAATTAAAACTAAGTCCTCCAAATGATAATTTGACTAGCTAAATACATTTGTCTATTTAATACACTTACAAATTCAGGTTTCAATATCTTTGATACTTGAGATTTGTGTATACCCAAGATATAGAAGGATTCCACCTATTATGTAAATCATTATCAAGGGTCTAAATATTTTGTACGAGGTAGATTTGGTTTCTATCTAAGGATCTATAACTATGATAGGAGAAACCAACCCCTTAATTAAAAGTTGACCTTATATTATATACACACAAGCTCAACTATCATGCAAGGTGGAACGATGCTTTGGGAATGTCCCAACTTGATATTTCTCTGAAAAAGTTATAGTTGCATTGCTATCACTATAGAAAATTTGTCAACATATCAAATCATTTTATTACTTCCATCTCATTTTCTTAGCCGCCTAAAATTTATGCTCTTTTAGGATGTACCCATTAGTTTCCTTGAAGTTCAATTTTTTTATATGAGCTAGAAAATAAGGAAAGTTATATCAACAAGAGGAACATTAGTATGCATAAGTTTTCTATATTTTTTTAGTTTAGTATGGAGTGCTTCTAAATTCAATTGTATGTATTTTTTGTCAAAATATACACAACTGAATCCAAAAACATTCCATACTAAGAACATCATTGTTTATAGATGTCTACCCTAATTTACAAAATTCCATAAAATATATCTAAAACACTACATCCTAATAGAATTTGTAAACAAATCAATAAATACTAGCAACACCAAGCTAATACTACAATTTGCTAGTTTAAATTGAATTGCAATATCCTTCATTTGTTTCCTTTAATAACTTGATAACCAATAAAATTATATTAAATGAATTTCCTTAGAAAGAGACAAATTTCCATAGATATATATGAAATACTATTTACAATTTCTGAAAATATTTTAAGAGAATTGAAAAGGAGGATAAGAAATAGGTAATTTTAGGTAATTTTCATGGGAAAGGAAAATGTGACATGTTTTTTAATATTTCAGTTTTAGTAGTGAACTCAATAAAACATGAGATGAATAAATGAAATTTATAGTTTCTTAGATGTGAAATTTTCTTGTGTTATTAAGGGATTTTTATTCTAAAGTTGATGATTGACATTGAATTTAGTATTGTTTTCATTTTTTCTAATGGAATTGATAAAGGAAGAAAGCTATTTTTCAGACACCTTCCTTTTCTTATCCTAGATTTTGGATTCTTGATTGTGTATTTGTATTATTTTGTGGATTTTCTTACATTGCAATTTCTATTGATTAACCTATAAATGTGTTTGTACACCACAATTTTATTTTAAGTGTTGCATTATGTCTTATGTGAGCTAGGAAGAGTGGTGGGGTATTTCTTGTTGGAACTAAGCTAGGGGTCCCATTGAGAGGGATACAAATCCTATTTCAATCATATTTTACTTAGACAAATCTTACAAGAATGTATCAAATATTTTTCTAATAGTGAAATTTTGGATGTAGTGTTGAAGTTTGGGTTTCTCATGCCTAGATAGCAAACAATGAGTATTAAGTTATCTAAAAGATAGGCACAACTCAATAAAAATTAAAGTGAATAAAGAAATGATTCATCTCATCATTTTTACCTATTTGAGATAGCTAAGTTGCAATCACTCACACATGCAATAGCTTACAATCTTTTATGTTAATTCATCTTTTGGTTTATCTAATATCAAGTTGAATGCATTACTTCTGAAAAATTATAATATTTTCCTATTCAATTTTCAAATCTAAATAAGATAACTAGATCATATGACCGGAATCATAACATATAGAATATGGTTCAATTTCTATGCTCATTTATATTCCTCTTCTCAATTCAAAGAAACAATTTGTCTATAAGTTTTGTGATTAATAAAATTAAATTAGGACTTATTATATATAAATTAGCCATAAACCCAAAAAATAGAATAATAATATCTTATATTTGACTAATTGAGCACTAATGAGTTAATGTAAGTTATAAAAAAAAAGAAATGTAACTCATAAGTATAAATTTATATAAGCCTATTAGATGAATGAGCCAAAATGGCATATACTCAAGAGGTCATAAGTTAACCCCAATTTGAGAGGTGAAATCAAGTGAAGCAAAGGTGACCCTCGATTAAATATAAGTGGCACCTAAATTCCATCAATCAATAATTAATGAGAGAGTGGTGGCACTTGATGGCCTTAAATCAAGGGTGATGTGTATTTGTATTGGTGACCAAGGTGAGAAAAAATAAATATTGTAATAAGTAAACAAAATAATTAGGTGTAATATTACACCTAGAATATAGTACCATCCTAAGTGAAACATAATATTACGACCCAACCCAAACCATTAGATGTAATGTAGAACATAAAAAGTGGTCTTGGAAATGGTGTCATGTTAGGTACTCATGTACAAAAATACCCTCCCAAAGAGAAAGAGAGAAATTCCCCACAAGAGATAAGGAAGAGAGGGACAACATACCACCCAATTTCCTCCAATATCACCAAAAATGGATGGACAATGCTAAATCCTAATGATGGTCCACTACCCTTAATTTTTTTCAACAACAAGGCCATGATACCCCTAAAGAATGAGAGAAATAATATAAAGAGACTTGGTTGCCCCTAGAGTATGTTGTCTCTTACATTATAAATAGATGAATAGAACTAAATATTGATGAAGATTCATTTCATTGACTAAAATTTATTCCGTTTGGAAGAGATAGGCTCACATGTACATACAAAAGGTCTTACAAATCCACAAAAACAATATGAGGGAAGAAATAAGAGAAATACAAAATCTAGAACATGTTCACAGCCTCCACATTAGTGCTAGGTGATGTTTTTAATTAGTAAAGCAGCATTAACTAGGGCGCTAACCCTTAACATAGTAAAAAACTATCAACAGAAAACAAGCAACATCAAGAGAAATGATGTTGGCAACAAGAACAACTACCCAAAGGTAGTTAGAAACAAACACAGTCAAACAGACAAGGAATCCTATCCAACCAGAGAACAGAGAAGACCCCAATCAAGGGTAGGTAGAGACAACCAAACCCCAACAAGGGGGGGTTTGGGGCAAGGGAGAAGACTTCCCCTTCTGCCTACAAGCAACCATAGTCTAGGCAATGTTGTCATTAGGTCCATCAAAAGAGAGATCAATTGGAAGGGACCCCGCAAGGTTACAAATAGTGGTGTCAACAGAGTGCTACAACAAAACAACAAGAGGTTGTTGTAGAGAAGCAACATGTTGTGATGAAATAGCACCAAAAGAGTGTGGTTGTAGAACAAGAGAAGCAGGAGTGGGGACCTCAAGAAATGAGGCCACAAAAGGAGCAACAGGAGCATCAGTAGCCATGAGGGGAATGACATTGACATCATCCTTATGAGAGGAGTGAACAGACGTAAATTCAAGAGCATTGATTGTTAAGTGATCAGCAGTAACATTATTCCACTAGGTAGAGACACCTTTGTGGCGTGAAATAGAGAAGTTTGAAGCAAGATGACTTGTAGAGAAGCATATGTTGCAGCGAAAGGGGAGGCCTTCAAAATTCAATAGTTGTGACCAAGGCCTATCCCCCACCATAAGAACCACATCTCTCGGGAGAGGAGGGGAGATGTCAATGTCCACAAGAGTGTGGGAAATGGTAGTGTGGTCCATTGAGGACGTAGCTTCATCAACCTTCAAGAAACGTCCAGTAGAGTTAGTGATGGCCTCATAACAAGAGTGCTCCCAAAAATGAAGAGGGAGATTGATGAAGAGGACACAAATTGGATGCACATTAAGTGGTTCAGTGAGAGGGTTAAAAGAAGTTGTGCAATGCTTAACAGAGAGGGAGTGCACTCCCCAAGCCCATGGCATGCCCAAAACCAAATCCTAATCAGTGAAAGAAGTAAAGGAAGTGACAAAAAAGCATTTAGCATAGGGGAAAAGCTCAATATTGTGAGCCACCAAAGGCACCAAGATTCACTTACCCAGTGATGAAGGTCCGGTAGAGAAGGCCAAAGCCTAGAGAATATGCACACAAGAGAACAACATTTGTAGAACCCAATGTTCTCCACAACATCCTTTCCACAAACCACCATAGGGGAGGATTTGGCATAGGGAAGAGGATGAACCCCCTACGAGGGTTGGGTGGAAGATCTGGCCACATGAGAAAAGCTACACTTGCCAGGAGGTTTGGGCATAAAATCAACAGCATCAGCAGTAGTCGGATGAGAAGCATCACCAGAAGCCAGAGAGATGATAGAAGCAGGACCCTCAGCCAGATAACCAGGGGGTGTGGGTGTTGCATTGAGCAAATCCCCATGGGGAACATGGGGAGACACAACAACAACCACCCAAGGATCATCAGACCAAGCAGCAATAGTAGCATCGAACATACTGTGGATCACAGGAGCATAAGCCCCCCCACGAGGAGGAAGGGGGGGGGAGTCAGAGGATGAGGGAACACCATAAACATCTGCAATAGATAACATCGTAGAAGCAGAAACCATCGTCGAACCAGAGGCACCGATAGCAGTATTCAAATGGAGAGAAGCGGAAGAGTTGTTGGAGAGAAGCAGGAGAGCCATGTTTCAAAACTTAGACTAATGTTTCAATGTTTTATTGCTAGGTGATGTTAATAACAAACCAAGAGTCTCAATTAAAACTGCAGAAAGTGACATCTCATAACCAAGTGCAATATAAGATAGAACAAGACAAAATTGATATCATGTAGTTGTTAGGTTACTACCATCAGAGAGGAAAACTAGGTAAAAAGTTAGATCCTCAATGATGTCCTCCAAATTTAATAGGTGGCACTCGACAAGGAAACATGAGAGATCCATTAAGTAAGAATCACAATGGGATGTATCTAGACAATATTCATGGTCCCACTAAGAAAAATCACCAGACTTTTTTAAAGAGGCAATTCTTAAATTTGTAGAAGCAATAATAGATGGTGTAATCTTAGCACGCATAACTTTGTAACTTGATTTTTTAGATGACTACATTGTTTATCCCATAATTTGATAGCATTAAATTTGTGAGTATGAGAATCTATAGATATCACATCAAGAGAAGGATGGGCATTTGTTTCAATATCATTCTCAAGTGTAAGATTATATAAGGGAATATCATAGTCAAATGGATGTTTAAGATCTTTATACAATTACCTAAGTATGGTCATAATAGTCAAAAGGAAATGCCCTTTAAAAAGTTAAGACATTAATTTGTAAAATATGTTGTTGTAGTTTGACCAAAAAAATCATATTTATAACCCTTAGCATAAGAACAGGTTCAAGAAGATAGAGCAATAAATCTTGTTTGAAGTAGTGATTTTTAAATCCTACTTTCCAAGAAAAGTAGTTCTCTTGATCCAACATAACAAAAGTGTGCAAACATACTCACGAGAAAGAGTGAGAGCTCAGAGTTGAGTACTACATTTATGAACAAAATGGTAACATTTGTCTAAATTTTAACATTAATCACTAGAAAGTGATATGAATGTTATGAATTGAAATCATGTATATCAATGAAATGTATATTTTTTCATAAATTTTATGTTTGCATTTATTTTAAGCTAAAAAATATATTTTGATGTTCTCTTGTAAAATTAATACTATAATTTAATTTCTAATAAAATGTTGAAAAAGGATTTAAGTGGGTTACAACTTTTTATATAGTAAATTTCATTCTTTTATTCTTCAAAATTTTCTTGTATTAATAACTTGAACATGGATTATTGTTTTTCCATTTTGATAAATATATTTGTAAATAAATCTCAAAAGTTGTGTATATAAAAAACATAACTATTTTGATGGGACACAACTTTTATTTTAAATATTTATCCAAAATAGAAAAAACCTATCTCATATTATCCAACCACTCAATATTCATCCTATTTGGGGGAGCCTCATGAATCTTTTTATATTTTGGGAAGACTCTTGCTACAAAGCCATTGGCAATGCTAAATTGGTTATTATTTGAAGGCTAACTTTACTACTTCCTGTATGGGACGCTTAAATTGTTCTCATATCTTGGTGGACATAAATACCTCAAGGATCTTCGTGGGGATATTGTTCTAAAGATTAAAAATATGGGAATTAGAATCAACCAATTGAACATGAGGATTTCCCATTTTAGATGCAAAAAATGTTTTTTCTACTCACTATTTGGCTTCTGTTTGTGCACTCTCTTGAAGCAAGGGGGTGGGCACATGGTGGTGGAAAGAGGAAATACATAATTGTACTTAAAAGATTCCTTTAAATTATTATAAACAACCATATAGAAATATATAATTGCTTGAATTTATCCATTACAATAACCTTCACTTGGAAAAGTGTATTCTATTATTTGTGGCTAAAATTTTAGTGTTTAATGCCCTAAGATTAATTACAAGTGTTCCTAGATGAGTACATTAGCTCAATGACTAATTTGCATGTAGAATAATATGTTATTTATAGTTCATATTCTTGGCATCCAACAACTCACAAGAGCTTTGGGAGGAAGAGGTCATGGATGTCCCATGTAGGGTTTGTTTAGATTCATGACATTTCAAAATGAATGGTAGAAATCTACAAGGTTAGATGATGGAAGAACCATATTAATAATGTAAGATTTGGCTATGAAGGTAGCCACCCAAGATCTAGAAGCATAATAGAAAGTGCAATAACAAGAGAGAAATAATATGACAACAATAAACTGTATTCCATCAATGATGCAAAGAATTGGACAAATGTACATAGGAGACCCCTTGGCTATATAGCCAAGGTGAGTACAAATGAGTGAATGAGATAATGACAAATGTCGTTATCTCATGACATGATAACCTAAATGAAAAACTATCACCCCACCTAAAGTGGATAGGTGATAATGTGATAACACCACAAAAGGTGGATCACTCATCAAAGGTGGAAAAGTGCAACCATTATAAGTGGATACAATAAAGTAATAACATGATAAGTCCACCTAAAGTGGAAATGCTCCAGCTACTCTTATGTAATTTCTTAAGTAAGCTTAAGTGACATGTAATTAATACCTAGGTAAGAAATAACCAAGGTAAAATACCTTAATTACACCATTTAAACCCCCCTACATGCAACTTAGGGAGAATATACGCAAAAGCTAACAATGCAATTTGGGTTTTGGCTACTTTCAAAGAAGAATGAGTAGAACAAAACCCCATGTGAGGAAAAATTCTCTCCCATAAGAGAGAAGAGAGACCAAGTATCCCCCCTTCAATGTAGAATGTGCACCAATGGTAGATGCTCTAAACTGGATGGAGAAATTGCTCCACGAGTGTCGAACAATGTTCCTCCCCTTAGGAAGAAACAAAACCAAAGGTGTATGTATGAAGTCTCCCCAGTTCGGAATGTAGTAAGAAAACTCAAGATGTGTGGAGTATTCGAAAGTTGCTCAAGTGTCCCTAACTCATGCTTAAATTTGCCCTTTCCAAATCAGGTTTACTAGGCTACACGGATGAAAAAGACAATCTAGGATCTAGTGAAGATGTATGACAAACAAGATTGAAGGACTAAAGTGTCTCCTCTAAAGACACCTCCAAATGTTGTACATAAGTGTCTACAATTACTTAAATCTCAAAAGAATGATCATGTAGAGAATGAAGAAGAGGTTCAGAGTGCTCCCTTACAACAACTAAAGAAGGATCATCTCCATTAAAGAGAAGAATAATATCATCATGGATGTCTCCCAAATTTGCAATGTAGGACTCCATAAATAAACTTGCAATGTTTGTCAAGTAATCATCCCAAGAAATTGTATCTAAAAGACAATGTATATCCTATTGCACAGAATCAAGAAGCCAAAAGTGTAGCAAACAAAAGCATTATCAGGAGAAATAGTAGATGTGATATCCATAAGAGGAGATGGCATACAAGGCTTAAAAACTGGATCACATGTGAGAACACCCAAGTTCAAGTAACTAAAGTTCTCCTTGATATTGGAATCCACACTAGAAGTGTGAACATCATCAAAAGAATCAAAGTCTAAAAAGGAACAAAGTCTAAAAAGGAGGACAATCGAGATGCATAATCCACCACCCAAGTAGCAATGATAGCTCTACTCTCAAAGTTTGTAATGATAATTGAATTAGGAGTGAACTTCGTAGTCTTCCTTGTTGCACCATGAGATATATGATAGATGAAAAGAAGATTGTTTGTCAAGTGAAGTATACACAACACATCATTGAAGGTGTCATCCCCAATATCAATAGATCCCTTCCCAATTATATTCATATATCTATGATTGCTCATCAAAATCGATGGCATGTTGCAAGGCTCGAATGAAGAGAACATAGACTTTGAAGATGCCATATGATTAGAAATTCTTGAATCGAGAAGTCATCTCCTTGAATCATGACTTTTAGTCGCACAAAGAGCTTGTCCTTTACTTGTCCCAAAAGAGTGACTCTTTGCCTTATCAAATTATGCTTGTTTGGAAGAAGAAGCTGAAGTAGACATTCTAGAAGGAAAACTAATTATATTCTTCTCAAGAAGATGCTTCAATTCATCAATATCTTTCTTGTAACAATGGTGTTCATTATGTCCTAACTTCTTGCAATATGCACAAGTAGGCTTCTCCTTCTTAAGATGATTTCTTCCTAGGGGAGGATGTAGAATCTCTTTATTGAGGAGAGGAATATTGTGCTCTATCTTTTTGTGGCTTTGGCTTTGCTTGCTTTTGCTTTTTGTTGGATCATTTCTCATGATTAGCCACCAAAGCATGTGACTTAGATGACTTGAGAATACCCACTACGTTCAACTTTGCTTGTTCAAGCATAAACATCTTAGTGAATGAATCAAAGGATGGTGTAGTATAGGAACTACCCATAGTCAACTAATGGGTTTAGAAGCTAGAAACAAAAGCTACATACTCAAAAGGAAGTTTCCCCAACAAATTGAAGACCATTGTGCATCCTTCTTCTCAATGCCACAATCCTTGAGTTGTTCTCTTAGCCCATTTGCTCTAGTAACATAGTCTTGGATTGTAACAAAATTCTTGGAATCTAAACTTAGGAGATTGCTTTCAAGTGTGTATCATCTAATCTTTTCAAATTGTCCATACAATTGAGAAATTTTATCCCAAGCCTCCTTAAATGTCTTACACTTTTTAATATGAAGTATAAGATCAAGTGATATATATTTTCTCAACACTCCAAGAGCCATAAAAATTTGGATGAGCCATTCCATTTTCATATTAGCATCAACCTTAAGATTTGAGGGTTTTGAAATAGTGCCATCAGCATAATGACTTAAACCTTTTTCCATTCGTTTACTCCATGCATTAACTTTCCAAGTTGCATAATTATGTGGAGTGAAAAGTGGAAATTTAGGAGAACACATAACTGAAATTCAAAGAGCATCAAAGAGAGGGGAAAGAACAAGCACAAAAAAAATCACTCAATCAGAGAACTTCCCCTAAAATGATGATTTGACAATTTATACTTAGTGTGTTTACAATGGCCACTTGCAAAACAAGACAAAGTGGACTTCTAATTTCATTGTTTACAACTACCTTAATCACGCTATAGCATACTCAAATCACTAATGCAAAAAACCAAACTAAGATTTAAGCATTACGATTGCCAAAATAAGACAACAAAGACTATATGTTGAAACTACAATTCTACTCACAATCGTGATAAACTGGTAGTATCAAAGTGAAGTAGATAAAAAAATCATTCACTTTCAAAACAGTATAACATTTGAAAAGGAGTTCGTATGAGCCTAAATAGAGCCCAAAATGTTGCAAAAATAAGGATTGGACAACAACATTTGTTAAAAAACTTGTTTTCTAGACAAACTAAGCATCATCATGGAAAAACGCTTGCACCACTGCGAAGACCACAAAATTATATCCAAAATAAATAAATTACTCGAAAAAATACCTCAAAATGAATAAGATATGAGCCTTTGAAGTTGAACTACAAATTTAGAAATGCATTTGAGAGGTGGGCAATTTTTTTAAAAAGGGTGCTGACACAATTTTGGCATCAATACTTCATTGGCTTAAATTTTAACGTCCAAATGGTCATCACAGCAAAAGATACCCCCTGATTTGGCGTACAGTCACTGCTAACTGAGCATGATGGATGAATCATATGTTGCCATGTGTCTTTACAGACTCTAACATGGTTAACACATGGTAGTACACATGTGTCAATTGGGCAATGTCATGTCGGTTAACTATCGTCTTACATGTCTTCCAACCAATGAAATCGCAAAACGTGTGTCCAATGTGGCACCTGATGCAACATAGTAACGTGTCCTTACAAGGGTGGTCTCGATTTTTGTGGCTAGAATGTGACTGGAGGGAGCCAATTTGGCAAGTGGGGCCACCACTGGGCAACGTGGAAGGAGGTTGGTAAATTGAGTGGACTAGAAAGCAACAAAAGTGGTGGTGGTGGAAGATGTATAGGTCTACAGGGATGGCAGACAATAAATGCTAAAAAATTGCCTATTAGAGATAAGTGAGATGACTAAAGCAAAAATCACCAGCAACAAACGAATCAATTGCGGCCTTGCATGGATGTGGTTGCAGCTATTATGGCTTGAAAAATGCAATGTCATACACCGATAACTTTCGTGTAATACTAGAGTAGGGGACAACGGCCGCAACGCTTTTGCCGAGCCCCACAGCCATTTTGTGCCTATTTTGCAGCTTTTCTATCTGCATAACACGAAAATTATCAATTATACGATAGCACAGTTTTCGAACTAGATTAGATGCGTCCAACAAAGTCCCATGAATGTTCACAGACCTCCAAATAGAATGTGTTTCAAATGACAAAATGCTGACAAAGAGTACGCAGCCAATAAGATCGCCTGGATCAGAATAGCAAAGGAAACCACTAAAGAACTTGTGCCCGGCACTATGAAGAGTCGGTCAAATAGAGGAAGCAAACCGCCAGAGAAAATAAGTGGGAGGCCCAAGCACATGAATAACAAACCTTGGATGATACTGTCGACAAAATCATAGGAGACGGGCTTGAAGATGAATTTTCTCCGGGAAGACGCGTCCAATGGATCAAAGAAAAAGCAGATTGATTGCAAATGATGTGTCGGTCAAATCACAGGGTGAACCTCAATGCCATTGTAGTCTATGCCAACAAGGGACAGAAAAAAACCGATCCAGATTCCAATAATTACATGAATTTCGCTACAAATATAAGAATAGGCTCATTTTCAATCGATCTCAAGCAGTTTAAAAAATTCTGATGATTAATCATCACAGCATCAAATAAAGAATCTCTAATAGAGCTCAGATCCGATAGACACCGTCGATGCAAGTAATGCTCGATTAAAACATCGATCGGATGCAATGGCTGACAGTATAATCGGTGTTCTGAAAAAATGGAGCCAAACCTGATTCCACAATCAAGCGAACTACCAACAAGATGAGCTGGCCAATATGAACTCGGATCTACTCCAACAAATATGCCTGGATATATTGATCAGCCAAAAAAAATTGGGAAATTGTAGATAAATGATCTGTGAACCACAACAAACTTGTCCAAGGTATGAAATGCAATGACACTGTTACGCAATAGTGAATCTGGTAGTCCTGCAAAATTTACACCCTCTCGGCCAGACAAAGTATGTTGTGCCCAATACAAATATTTTGCCCCCAGATCTAATAAAAATTGCCTAGATCTATTAAAATTTGCAGAGTATGAAATATGAGAGAGAAACAAATTCTTCAGGCTACTGTTTGGGAGGGGTCAAATTGTCCTATGACTTTAAAAAAAAAAATTGCTATTGAAACAATTTTATCTGAATATAAGCATATTTGTAGTCAAAATTCATGGAAATGACCTATAGAACGCAATGGTGATTCTGAATCAGCCTCAAAATGAACCAAAATCTCTTTAATGACTATAAAAAGGTACTCAAATGATTGTAATATGTAAGATTTGGCTATGAAGGTAGCCACCTAAGATCTAGAGGCCTAATGAAAAGCACAATAACAAGAGAGAAATAATATGATAAGAATAAACTGTATTTCATGAATGATGTAAAGAACTAGACAAATGTACATAAGAGGCCCCTTGGCTATATAGGTAAGGCGAGTACAAAGGAGTGAATGAGATAATGACAAGTGTCATCATCTCATGAAATGATAACCTAAATGAAAATCTATCACCCCACCTAAAGTGGATAGGTGATAGTGTAATAACACTACAAAAGGTGGAAAAGTGCAACAACTATAGGTGGATATGATAAAGTAATAACATGATAAGTCCATCTAAAATGGAAATGCTCTTACTACTCCTATGCAATTCCCTAAGTAATTTTAAGTGACATGTAATTAGGACCTAGGTAAGAAATAACCGAGGTAGAATGCCTTAATTTCACGAACAAATAGCGGTAGGGTTGGCCATGCTTTTGTGTCAAATGCCCATTTGCAATCATGCCTATGTGATTAAATCATTGATTTTAGGTAGAAATGGATGAATTAAAGATTGGAGGGTCAAATCCAACATCAATAGAGTTATGGATGAGTTGTGGGAGTAGGTGAAATGACTTATTGAGGGTTACTCAACAACTATAAGACTCTTACACACAACCTCCATTTCATGCAATTAATATATAGGAGATACAATGCATGAAACTGTCAAACAATATTACAAAACCATGAGCCAAAGCCACCCAAAAAGTGGCATCTAACTTATTTCCAATCCAAGATGCCCTATGATGTGTCAAAACACATTGTGTTGACTTGAATTTCATCATCAAAATACTACTTGCAACATATTAGTTTCACAAAATACAAAGGAAATGCTATAGGAAATTCAAACTCAACCAATGAAACTACATGAAATTGATATAAAATAAAAACACTATTATTACCTTCATAATTTATGTCTCATTCTGTCCTAACTCCATTGTTCCTGGTTGCAGATGATTTGCTCTCAGACAAGCACTGGTAGCTTCCAAGATGACATATGAAGAATGGACTGATAACTGATAGTTAACTGATATTATGATATGCAAGGCAAATGATTTAAAGCAAAGTGATTATGCTAAATTGCTTCAAGATTAAAACTCACGGATGCATAAGTTTTCACAAATTGTTAACTTGAAAACTCACTTGAAGACTAACTCTTTCTCAACTCAAACTCCTACTTTTATAGACTTTGAGAGGATAAGATGATGTGGCCTAGATCAACGGTCATGATCAGATCTGCAAATTTGGATGGTTATAAGCAAAGGTGAAGGTTGAGAGAAAGAGGGAAGGAGAAGACAAGTGTCACTCATCTCACCTTGACTAGGTTGCTGACTAAGGGAATCTAGGGACGATTGGAGAAGATTTAGGCATGAGAGGACAAGTGAACTCAAGTCCTTCCTAAGATATAGGGATGTTGGAGAGAATATAGAAGAAGGTTAAGAAATATGTGTACGTACACAATATTTCATTTATTTTGGAAGTTGGAGATAAGTGGCTAATAAATGTTTTATTTTATTTTTTATTTTGTTGAATTAATTTAGCCACATGATGGATGAGTTGGCAAAGGAAAGATGAAGTGGAGATGGAAGAATGAGTTGGAAATTAAATTAAATAATTTAGAAATCATTTAATATTTGAGACTATAGGATAGAAGAATAACCATTAAATATTAGATATTTAATTGATTAAGGAATAATTAAATATTAGATATTTAATTAATTGATTTGAAGAAAAGGATAAATGAATTAATTAATAAAATGTTTCAATTAAATTAATTAATAGCAAGACATGAAATGAATTAAATAAATTAATCTTTTCAAATTAACTATTTAATAGAAGAATAATTATTATTTAATCGCTCATAGCCAATTATGTGTATACACACATATCAACACATGTAACTCCCTTTTATAGCTCATTTATGTGTTAAACACAATTTTATATTTCTCATTTTAGAAGACCCAACTTTTGGAAACCATAACTTTTTGATTTGAGAGTCTAATTAACAAATTGCTTTAACCATCAAAAAGCTTGTGAAGTGCTCTATTAGGCTAACAGTAGGTACATTGGTTATAAGCACTTTTGATCCCAAAAAATGACTTTTAAAACTTAAAAAAAATAATAACTTAAATATCTCCAAATCCAAACATGATCTTGTAATGAAAATTTATCGGCATGCTTATTTAGTCAATCCATAGCTTTGGGGGAAATTTTGAATCAATTTGTGCTCAATTATAAACTTAATATGAATAGTAACCTTATATAATTGCAAGGTTGAGACATCATTTTCCTAACAATAGGTTGAAATAGCTCATTTGATGGGTTTTCATTTTTTAGGGAGGACCTTGTAACTAGGTCCAAAAATATAAAGGGAATCCATAGACTCAATGGAAGAAATGAATGAGTGAAACTAGTAGGAATCAAGTGGCGGGAGGAACCAAGGAATTGGAACTAGGTGAATAAGTGTTATGTTCTTCGATGGATTTAGGCTTTGAGGAAAGAACAATAAAGTAGAAAATTAAATTGGGTCAATGATTGAGATCTAAAGTAGACCAAAAAGTTTGAAGGAAAGGCACTAGGATCAAGTAGGTAATTGGAATAGGAACATACACACAAGAGATGGAAGAAGGGAAAGGTCAAGTGTTGGATCCTAGGAGGGGAAAAGAAGTGGATTAGATTGAGAGTGCAATGTTCCCCTAGAGATTTTGGGTCCAAAGGGAACATATATGAATTACAGGTTTGGGATTTAGTAAGGAAGAATGATTATGGGTGATTAGGAACCAAACCTTAAAAGGGATAGAGAATAGGGGAGGATATGATGAAGAAGGATTGGGTCCAAGGATGGAAAAGGAATTGAGAACAAGGAAGTATGGAGATAGGCTAATGGAATGGATTTGGTGCTAAGGTATGAGGTTCTCTTGAATGTCCAAGCTTCAAGGGAACAAGAAGTTGGGAAAATGTGAGGTTGAGCACGAATTGTTACAACTTGGAAGGTATTTGTGTCATCTGATTTTGAAAGATGGATAAGATAGATCTTGGTTGTGAAGGTTGTTGGTTCCCAAAACCACAGATTGGAAATCAAAAAGAAGTTGCCAAATTCCTCACTGATCCAATCAATTCTGGCCAACGAACAAGAATGCTCGAAGACCAAATTCCTTTGCACTTCAAGCTCCACTAGACCTAGGCAGGTATACCTTAAACTCCAAAGCACAAAGAGACTTCTTTATAGTGAATTCAAACTTAATGCATAAGACATTTATAGGCATGGCAAACTGACCTACAACTTTGCTATATTGTGTACTTTTAATTGCTTAAATATGAAAAACAGATTGTATTTGATTATAATTGAATATTTGTAAGAGAATGCTGCTGGAAATTTAAGTAATTATGAAAGAACAATACTAATAGGAATAAGAAGTATGTTTCCCTGATGAGGGCCTTATGCACACCAGAATTACTCACAAATACTAACAATAGACCAGTGCCTTATCTGGTAATTAATGTGTTACTTAGTGGACAAATATTTTAATCAACTTTGGAGACACTTTTAAAAACTCACAATATGTAAGACTATTACTGCAATGGTTTCATTATGTGTTGCAAGAAAAATAAAAAACAATTATGTTTCCTATACAATAGCATGTGATGGCACACTACAACAAATCTAAATTAGATTTACCCAAAGGACTTGATTCATCAACACAATGTAACACAAAATGATCTGAAGATAAAACAGTGAATCTTATATATTAGTTTTGGAATAAAAAGATGTACAAAAGTTGCAAACTCGCATGTACTTCATGATGTTCTTGCTTGCACAAAATATAACTTTCCATTCCTATAGACTTGCCTTAACACAATACTAGCAATCCCAACAGACAATGTGAAAAATCGTCACCCCCTATACATACAAAATGACTCCTTATACATATGTGAGTCAAAAAACACAAATGAAAGGATACACCCTTTCATCAGTATAAACTAAAACCTGACAAAAACCTAACTAGTAACTCCCTAACTACTATGACAACCAGAGACATTACAAAACATATTACAATGACACAAATTAACTTTTCCAATACAGCCTCTAACCACGCTTCTGAATATGCCGAAGATATCCTTCATCTTTGTAGGTGCAAGCGTTAAAGATGATATCTCCGACTGCCACTTCCAATGTAACAAAATTCTCCAGTTGTTCCCCTGTTTCAATCATGTCTAAGGTATCCGCATGGGCGATGTTAAGGGTTGCACTGAGTAGTGATCTGCAATCAGAAATCCATTAGCCTTTATCCTTTATCATCCTTGTATCATCCACAACATTTGGGAATCCATGTTGGATAATCCCCTGACACTCCTCATATTCAATTTTTTATTCAGTTATAAATTTCTCATGAGCATCAATCATTTTCTTGACCTTGCTGACCACTTTGTCACTCTTGTGTTTTATCTTGCAATAACACATTTAATCTATCATAAATTCTCTGGTGTGATACAGTATTATCCATATTTTTCTGATAAATAGTCCAGAATTCCTCTAATACTTTCTGCAAATTCTCATATCTTTTAGTGATCAACACACATGTTGTATCCGCTCTGATAGTTTGCACCTGTTTCTTTAACTTATTGTACTCTTGTAACAATTCATCATACCTCTTTTTTATCTTTTAACCATTTGTAATATGTGGCACTGGATGACCACCTCTCTTCAATAATTCTTCATACAAAGATTTGTATTTTTCCTTTTCTGCTATTTCCCTCTTCATCTGAGCTTTGTTCAACTTTGGAAGATCTATCCCCATCTCTTTTGTCACTATGGGATCTATTTCTCCAACTTTTAATTTCATCATATGGTCATAGGCCTTGTCAACATCTATAATCTTTGGCCTCTTATTTGGGGGATAGAGGGACCATAAAAGCATAGCCTCATCATCTGATCATATCTTGATCCAATAAAAATATCATTAGTACCCTGAATGTCTAACTAAAATCTTTCTTATATGAATGCAACAAGCTATCAAAAATAAAAGATGCACTAAGGTCCCAACCTAGAAAAAGAATGATTCCTGCCTCTACGAGAAGTTGCCTTCCTCTTTGAGGGGTCATGTTCTCTAACTCAGAATTAATCTCTGCCTTCAGCTTCCTGAGCATTTTTGCCTCATTCTCTGGTGTCACATCTGGCATTGCCTCTCTCAATTTCTTTCCTTTAAAATGATACAAAAAGGACTTAAACTCCTTCAACTTAACAAATTCGTCGTCTAATACAAAAGATGTATGTTTTCTAGCCTAGCATCTGAATCTACATTCAATGCTGCTACAATTTTGTCTTGAGCATCTGGTTCATCTTCTTTTTCTAGTACTTGAAGCTTAGAAACTATTTCATTCTCTACAGAATCACTTTCCACATCTTGTTCTTCTTCTCTTTCTAGATCCCCAAGTCTTTGCTTCCTTTCTTCCAATCTTCTTTCCAAGTCAACAACAACATTTTCAAGTTCTTCTAACTCTTTGTTCTTGCACAGGTCCTCATAGTCATCATACTCATGGAGATAATCTCCCAAGATTTGTCTTTTTCTACTCATGTGGGTGTAACCTTCTGGGTCGTAGTTCTTCCTTTGCGTGTGCATATAAAGATTGAATTCATCCACTAGCTTCTTATTTATGGCTTCATAAGCTCTAGTAGAGACTATTCTAAAATCTCCAAACTGAAGAGTCCCAGGTAAGAAGGCTTGCTTGTGGGCACCACCAAAGTGTTGTGCATTAGAGACACTCAATTGTCTCACAATCACCAAGTAAGCAATTCGGTCTAGCATAGGCTTTGGTAGCACATAGGGAGCACCTTCGAATCCAAAAACCCTAAAAAATGTGAAATCTCTGTGAGTATACCAATCTCCCCAATTATGGTTGACTCTGGTATCCTTGTATTCATGTGGCCTAAGAAATCTTTTAATCACTTTTGAGAATGACCCTTCACATGGCACATTATAAACCCTGAACAGTGGTTTAACAAAAAATTCCTCGAATCTCACATAGTGAGATTTATCATACCTTGAATCCCACAGCGACACCCACAACTGTACAGGCTGATCCTATCCATCCTTGCCCTAAGGATTTACCCTTAATCCATCTGTACATAGTCCTTTCAATCTTCCATAGAACAACACAATATGCATCAATAGTGAATAATGCTTGAAGTACTTGTTAGGGTTATTCTGAAGATTCAGAAAACCCTCATGCAATTTTTTGACCAGATAGGTTGCATTATCAAATTGTCTTGGTTTGTACCTTTGAATGTCTGCTGCAAGAACGAATGGCCCCATCTGTGCTACATCTAGAGCTTTCATTCCTCCTACCTGTCTGCAAGCCATATATGTGTATTGTAAATACTATCTGAAAATATTTACATCATAGGGTGGACCATCTTCATCAATTAGCTTTCCTTTCTCCGCCCTGTGGATGACTAAGTTCCATCCTTTATAGGTAGTGTCCATGATTTTGTATTCTTCTTCCAATTCCTCAAATGATAGAAGCACCTATGCTTCATAACTCAAATCAAACACTTCGGAGATTGTGGTCATATTGAAGTGAATAAATGCATCACCATTAGGAAATTGGATGCATCTCTTCGTAGCATTGTACTTCTTAACCAAGGTTTTCAACAATTCAATAATTATGAATACATTCAGAATTAAGAGCTTACCCAAACCGGTAATCCATGAATTAGATATCGGCATCAGCTTTTGTCTTCGTGAGTAATGGTAGAGGAACAATTAATGCCCCCTAACCCTAGTCTATACATCACCAATTTCCTTATAATCATCCTCTAATTGATCACAGATAGGCAAATCAACCTTAGACCTTCGGGACTTGGCTCTTGGTGAGTTCATCTGGTCGATCATGTCCTGATTCAACTTCCACTTCTGCATGCTTTCTCCACCTTTATATTTCTTCGAGGCACTATTGGAAACTTCAATGACCTTCCTCTTGCCTTTAGAACTAGAACCCTCTATATTTGAATTTTTTCAAGCCTTCTGAAATCCAATTCTGTATAGTTCAATTTCACTTCAATCTTTCTGTTCGCTTCAATCTGTTATGCAAATTCCTTGTACAAACTCCCATATATAGATTTGATACATTAGAAGCATTTAGGCAATTGAAATCCTTCTATGATCTGCTTCATGTGAACACGGACCTACCCATTATCTGCATTTAATAATGGAGGGCCGATTCGTTTAGAATCAAATTTTACAACGGCTAATCGGCACAACTCCTCCCAATGATTCAATCACTTGGCGCCACCCATATGGTATGTTTTTCCAATTTGTACATGCAATGATGATGCATCTTTCTATCTTTTTGATCGATGTAGGTTTCTCCGATCAATCCATCGAGCTTCGGCATAGCCGTTTTTCTTTCATTATGCTAAACCTGACCTATCCCGATGAATCCTCCTTCTTGTTCATCAAGTTGCAAATCTTATCGGGTGTCGAGACAACCTATCTTATGTTTCTCCGATGACCCGATGAGATCAGGCTCCAGCTTGTCTATCTTTATGTTATTCTGGTCTATCAGCCTATGTTCCCCCAATGACATCTCCTTCTTAGCAACTACCTCAGCTTCCTCATCGAGTATCGGGGTAGCAGAAAATATCTTCTTCCGACTAGCCGATATTATCCCAATGACTTCACCTTGTTACTTTCCTAGTCACTTCTTTCGATGTAGGCTATCCCGATGAAACCTCATTTCCATTCGCCATGATATCAATTCTATCAGGTATCAGGGTAGCTATTTTTTACACTTTTCAATATTTCGATGACTTCAAAGTATCCACTCCACATTCTCCTTCATCAGTGTAAGTTATACTGATAGCCTCATTGGCTATCGTCATAACACTTTTCTCATGCCTCTGATAGTGAATGTTATGCCAATGAACCCTCCATTATGAACTTCTTTTTAGTTCTCCTTCGGAGTGGTTAGTCTGGGTTACGTCGATAGATCCTTCCATTGTTTTGACTAAGTGGTCTTGTTGGGGTAACTTGTGTCGATAACTCAAATTTGAAAATCATGCAAATTAAGCTTCTCTTCATGAAATTTGATGCTTCCAATCTTCCATGGAGACTTCATATGTGCTAATAAAATGTCAAATTCCATCAAATAGGCCCAACCATTGCCATGTACAAAAATGCTCTTATAAGGATCCGAATACTGACATAATGAAACCTCTTCATTTAGTCCCCACTCAGTGCCAACTCTTAACATGCCCAAGTGAATCTTGTCCATTCAAGAAACAGGTCACAGTTGGATTTTTTTGATGCTGCAATAGAGCTCCTACACATACAACCCAACAGTAAATGCTCTTATGATAGAAATATACGTAGAATGCATCATTTAAATAGTATAAAAATATTTGGTAAAAATATGTGCTAACAGTGGCTCTTTCTGGGGATGTATGTTCCTTTTAGGGACATAGAAAGATCTCGGCCATCTTCGGAAAGTAGACCAATGAAAACAAATGAACAAAAACAAAAAATAAAGGTTACACTACTAAAGTACAAAGATACTCCCTGTTCCTTAAGAGAAGAAATGCTTGAGATATTGTGCATGGACTAGAAATTCCTGAATTTCACCATCAGTGTTTTGCAAAAAGTATGAATTTTCTTCTCCTTTATCCATGATGATGTATGGTTCTAGCCAGAGTGCTTCAAACTTTCCATGCTTGCCCTTGTCCTAGTCCTTTGCATTCCACTTGAGCACCCAGTCTCCTTTTTTAAAATTTGTGTCACAAGTTTTCTTATCATGCAATGCCTTTACCATTTTTTGCCTCTATATATTTTGTTCCTGAGTCTCTCTTCTGTACTCATCCAATTTAGCCAACTGGACCAGACTATTTTCCATGAAATTAACTTCTTCTAGATATCTCTCTGAAACAAATTTATACACCGGGAGCAGGTTCTTTAGAGGCAACCTTGCTTCTTTTCCATAAACAAGCTAATAAGGAGAAAACCCTGTGGACTTCTTGATTGTTACCCTATCTTCCCACACTGCCAAATTCAACTTTGAGTCCCATGCCCTTTTGTTGTCACCTAACATCTTTTTAATGATCTTCAACAGATTTTTGTTACTAGATTTTGCTTCTCCATTCCCTTGGGGATGATAAGGTGATGAATATGACAGAGTGATTCCATAACTTTCACAAAACTTGGCAAATTCTTTGGATCTAAAACACATTCCATTATCTACAACAATCTTGTGGGGTACCCCAAATCTTGTCAAAATATTCTCCAAAAGAAACTTTGTCACTACCTTACTTGTAGCCTGCCTTGTAGGAATTGCCTCTACCCATTTGGTAAAGTAGTCAATGGCTACCAAAATCCATTTGTACCCTCCACTGGATTTATTTGCAATTTCACCTATGAAATCAATACCCCACATTTGAAAAGGTTCTTCAGTCTGCATGGGTCTAAGTGGAAGAGCTCCATTATATTTAAGTTTTCCTGAAATTTTTTGGCAAGCCTCACATTTTCTAATATAAGTATGACAATCCTTAAAGACTTGTGGCCAATAGTAACCGGCATTAAGTATTCTATGGGCAGAAGTCTTTGCTGAAAAATGATCCCCACATACACCTTCATGCAATTCCTTTAAAACAGATTGTGCTTGATGAACATCCAAACAAAATAAAAGGATACCATCCCTGTTTTTCCAATATAAATCACCCTTAAGCAATACATACCTAGATGCTTGAAGCTTAAGTGTTCTTTTCTGACTATCATTTAAATCCTCTGGGCACTTCATGTGTTTTAAATAATAGATAATATTCTTATACCAAGGACACATTTCAATGTTTATTTGAGCCTCCTCCAACTCTACCTGATTTATCTGTGCTGCCTCCAAATTTGATTCTGCCACCAGTTTAGTCAAACCTTAACCTCTTACCAATTTAGAAATTTGAATGTCAATGTTGAACTCCTGGATTTGATTGATCCATCTGCATCTTCTGCCAATAGTTTCATTCTGCTTGAAAATATCCTTGACTGTTGCATTAGGAACATAGGCAATGACATTAGCTCCCACTAAATATGGTCTAAAAGATTTTACAGCCTTTACTAGGGCATATGCTTGCTTCTCATTTATATCATAGTTTAACTCAGAAGCTTGTAGTGTTTTGCTAAAAAAATGCCATTGGTTGTTCATGACCTTCATTATTCTTTTGTAACATAACCGCAACAATAGTATGAAATGAAGCAAAAGAAAATACTTGAAAAGGTTTAGATGAATCAAGAGATTTAAGTACAGGTGCTTCCTTGATGGCCCTCTTAATGTTCACAAAAGCCTCAATTACTTCATTAGTCCATTTTATCTTTGCACCCCTTTTCAACATCTTTGCAATAGGTGTTACAATTTCAGAAAAATTTGACACAAACCTTGACCTTCCCTTGATTTTAACCAGAGAACCCATCCATCATAGAGAGTAGCTCATTCCCTGTTACTTTCTGCAGCAAAGCTTCCATGTTAGGCAAAGCATAATTATCTTTTAAAGATGACATATTTAAGTTTCTAAAGTCTACACACAATCTAATATCACCATTCTTCTTCCTAACAGGCACCAAGTTTCATACCCATGTGGAGTGCCTTACAGGCTCTATAATCCATGCATTCCTCATCTTCATCAACTCTTCTTTCATTTTGGGAGCCAATGTGGGATTTATAGGCCTTTTCTTTTGCCTAAATGTTTTTGCATCTGGCTTCAGTGGGATTTCATGCTGGAACAAATCCTCTCTATATGCCTTAAGGTCATCATATGACCAAGCGAAAACATGTTTGTATTATTTTAACAGATTGATCAATGCAGTTTTGGTTTTTGGTGTAAGCTTCTTCCCAATGTAGACCTCTCTAGGATTGTTTTCACTTCCCAAGTTTATTTTCTTCACTTCTTCACAACTTCCAGTGTTGGGCTTAAAATTCGCCATATCATTATTGTCAAGCATCCTCTCTAGTTCCACCAACCCTTTCGGAGTCTTATTTGTTTTGAGCTGTAGAATGTCTTTTCCAAACAGAGACTCCTTACCATTCTCCTCTTCCACGTATGCATTCCAATCCACATGTTGGCCCTCATGTTGATCTTCACAAAATAAGAACTTCAGAAGATCCCTATCATCATGAAATATCTGCCAGTTCTTTATGTTATCTGGCACTCCAGGTCTAGTTTTTATTTCAACTTGGGTAATGTCATCAAAAGGAATATCGTATCTAGTTTTTATTTCAACTTGGGTAATTCTTCATACAAAGCTTTTTATTTTTCCTTTTCTGTTGTTTCCCTCTTCATCTGATCTTTCTTCAACTTTGAAAGATCTATCCCCATCTCTGTTGTGACCATGGAATCTATTTCTCCAACTTTTAATTTTATCATATTGCCAAAGGCCTTGTCAACATTTATAATCTTTGGCCTCTTGTTTGGGGGATAGACGGACCATAAAAGAATAGCCTCATCATCTGATCATATCTTGATCCAATAAAAATATCATTAACACAATGAATATCTAACTTAAAACCTTTCTTATCTGAATGCAACAAGCTATCAAAAATGAAAGATGCACTAAGGTCCCAGCCTAGAAAAAGAATGATTCCTGCCTCTACGAGAAGTTGCCTTCCCCTTTGAGGGGTCATGTTCTCTAACTCGGAATTAATCTCTGCCTTCAGCTTCCTGAGCACTTCTGCCTCATTCTCTAGTGTCACATCTGGCATTGCCTCTCTCAATTTCGTTCCTTTAAACTAATACAAAAAGGACTTAAACTCCTTCAACTTAACAAATTCATCATCTGATACAAAAGATGTGTGATCTTCTAGCCTAGCATCCGAATATACATTCAATGTTGCTACAATTTTGTCTTGAGCATCTGGTTCATCTTCTTTTTCTGGTACTTGAAGCTTAGTAACTATTTCATTCTCTCCAGAATCACTTTCCACGTCCTGTTCTTCTTCTCTTTCCAGATCCTCAAGTCTTTGCTTCCTTTCTTCCAATCTTCTTTCCAAGTCAACAACCACATTTGCAAGTTCTTCTAACTCTTTGTTCTTGCACAGGTCCTCATAGTCATCATACTCGTGGAGATAATCTCCCAAGATTTGTCTTTTTCTGCTCATATGGATGTAACCTTCTAGGTCGTAGTTCTTCCTTGGTGTGTGCATATACAGATTGAATTCATCCACTAGCTTCTTATTTATGGCTTCATAAGCTCTGGTAGAGACTATTCTAAAATCTCCAAATTGAAGAGTCTCGGGTAAGAAGGCTTGCTTGTGGGCACCACCAAAGTGTTGTGCATTAGAGACACTCAATTATCTCACAATCTCCAAGTAAGCAATTCGGTCTGGCACAGGCTTTGGTAGCACATAGGGAGCACCTTCGAATCCAAAAACCCTAACAAATGTGAAATCTCTGCAAGTATACCAATCTCCCCAATTATGGTTGACTCTGGTATCCTTGTATTCATGTGGCCTAAGAAATCTTTTAATCACTTTTGAGAATGACCCTTCACATGGCACATTATAAACCCTGGACAGTGGTTTAACAAAAAATTCCTCAAATCTCACATAGTGAGATTTATCATACCTTGAATCCCACAACGACACCCACAACTGTACAGGTTGATCCTACCCATCCTTGCCCTGAGGATTTACCCTTAATCCATCTGTCCATAGTCCTTTCAATCTTCCATAGAACAACACAATATGCATCAATAGTGAATAATGCTTGAAGGACTTGTCAGGGTTATTCTAAAGATTCAGAAAACCCTCATGCAGTTTTTCGACCGGATAGGTTGTATTATCAAACTGTCTTGGTTCGTACCTTTGAATGTCTGCTGCAAGAACGAATGGCCCCATCTGTGCTACATCTAGAGCTTTCATTCCTCCTACCTGTCTGCAAGCCATATATGTGTATTGTAAATACTATCTGAAAATATTTACATCATAGGGTGGACCATCTTCATCAATTAGCTTCCCTTTCTCTGCCTTGTGGATGACTAAGTTCCATCCTTTATAAGTAGTGTCCATGATTTTGTATTCTTCTTCCAATTCCTCAAATGATAGAAGCACCTCTGCTTCATAACTCAGATCAAACACTTCGTAGATTGTGGTCATATTGAAGCGAATAAATGCATCACCATTGGGAAATTGGATGCATCTCTTTGTAGCATTGTAGTTCTTAACCAAGGTTTTCAACAATTTAATATTTATGAATACATTTAGAACTACGAGCTTACCCAGACCGGTAATCCATGGATTAGATATCGGCATTGGCTTTTGTCTTTGTGAGTAATGGTAGAGGAACAAGTCATGCTCCCTAACCCTAGTCCAGCCATCACCAATTTCCTTATAATCGTCCTCTAGTTGATCATGGATAGGCAAATTAACCTTAGACCTTCGGGACTTGGCTCCTGGTGAGTTCATCTGGTTGATCATGTCTTGATTCAACTTTCACTTCTGCATGCTTTCTCCACCTTTAGATTTCTTCGAGGCACTATCAGAAACTTCATTGACCTTCCTCTAGCCTTTAGAACTAAAACCCTCCATATTTGAATTTTTTCAAGCCTTCTGAAATTCAATTCTCTACAATTCAATTTCACTTCAATCTTTATGTGCACTTCAATCCATTATGCAAATTCCTTGTACAAACTCCCATTTATAGATTTGATACATTAGAAGCATTTACTCAATTGAAATCCTTCTATGATCTACTTCGTGGGAACACAGACCTACCCGTTTTCTGCATTTAATAATGGTGGGTCGATCCATTTAAAATCAGATTTTACAACGGCTAATCGGCACAACTCCTCCCGATGATTCAATCACTTGGCGCCACCTGTGTGGTACGTTTTTCCAATTTGTACATGCAATGATGATGCAGCTTTCTATCTTTCTGATCGGCGTAGGTTTCCCCAATCAATCTATTGGGCTTCGACGTAGCTGTTTTTCTTTCATTTCGCTGACCCTGACCTATCCCAATGAATCCTCCTTCTTGTTCATCATGTTGCAAATCTTATCGGGTGTCCGGACAACCTATCTTATGTTTCTCCGATGACCTGATGAGATCCGGCTCCAGCTTGTCTATCTTTATGTTATTCTGGTCTATCGGCCTATGTTCCCCCGATGAGATCTCCTTCTTAGCAACTACCTCAGCTTCCTCATTAGGTATCGGCGTAGCAGAAAATGTCTTTTTCCGATTAGCTGATATTATCCCGATGACTTCACCTTGTTACTTTCATAGTCACTTCTTTCGGTGTAGGCTATCCCAATGAAACCTCATTTCCATCTGTCATGATATCCATTCTATCGGGTATCGGTGTAGGTATTTTTTACACTTTCTGATATCCTGATGGCTTCAAAGTATCCACTTTGCATTCTCCTTCATCGGTGTAAGTTATACTAATAACCTCATCGGCTATCGGCATCACTCTTTTCTCATGCCTCCGATAGTGAATGTTATGCCGATGAACCCTCCATTATGAACTTCTTTTTAGTTCTCCTTTAGAGTGGTCGGTCTGGGTTACGCCGATAGATCCTTCCATTGTTTTGACTAATCGGTCTTGTCAGGGTAACTTGTGTCGATAACTCAAATTTGAAAATCATGCAATGTAAGCTTCTCTTCATGAATGTTGATGCTTCTAATCTTCCATGGAGACTTCGTATGTGCTAACAAAATGTCAGATTCCATCACATAGGCCCAATCTCTGTCATGTGCAAAAATGCTCTTATAAGGATCTCAATACTGTCATAATGAAACCTCTTCATGTAGTCCCCACTCAGTGCCAAATATTAACATGCCCAAGTGATACTTGTCCATTCAGGAAACAGGTCACATTTGGATTTTTTTTTATGCTTCTTGCACATACAACCCAACAATAAATGCTCTTATGATAGAAATATACGTAGAATGCATCATTTAAGTAGCATTAAAATATTTTGCAAAAATATGTGCTAACAAAGGTTAAATGGTGAATCATTAGGATGGTGCAATAACACACTATCTCTTATTGTTTGTTAATGTAAAATTGTGGGATGATCAAGTGGGGGATGATCTCATGAGTTTTTAAAGTGGATGTTGTGGTGGCATCTCAATGTGAGATGTTTGTTAGTTTAGACATGTCATAGTGATGAGGGAGAATGACTTCCCTGTTGATTAGTTGTTGTAGAATTCACAAGGTGATCCATCAAGATTTGCATGTTTTCATTATGGTTGAAATCTTAAAATTGAGGTGAGTTCTCAAAGTGACTGACAAAATCTCCTTGCTTGTTTTGGTTGTCATAATTTGTTGGATGGGTCAAGCTTTCACCCTATGTGTTATAAACATAACTAGACATAAAAGGATTCTTGTTTATGGATATATTATTTTTCTCACTTCAGATCTACTCATAGGTAACATAATATTATGGTTTGATTTGAAAGTGGAGGTTTGATTTGACAAATATTTTTGATGGATGGGTGGTGTGCAAATTTGATTATTTTATTTATTTGCTAAAGTTTGATGTTGAGGTTTGAATGTGGTTGATTAGGTTGAGGTTGGAGGTTGGATATTTTGGTTTGATGGGGATTGGTTCATGCGTTTAAATTGAATTTGGTTTGATGGGTAGGGCCCTAAACTTGATTTATTTGAGATGTATGTTTATTTTCCCTACTTGAGATTTTTTTTTAAAAAAAATGAAGCAAGATTTGATTTGGATGCTTGGGTTTCTAACTTAATACATACAAGTTCTTAAGATGGCTTGACTATGGTTGGATGAGGCAATTTGATTGTGGTTTGATTAACTTGATCGACTGCTTAAACCTACAAATATAGTACCTTGTCCTACACAAAAAGAGAAATTGAGCATGCATGTAAGACAACGGTGATAGAATCTCCCAATAAATATAAAATGCAAGAAACAAAATCACTCAAAATGATTAAAAAATGAATCACTTTATCGTTAGGTATGGGCACACTAACTTACAAAGTATATATGACATGAAAATGTTAAGATGCTAATTCATGAAGTATAAATGTTTGAGCTAGTATAGTGACCCAAAAGAATGAGATATTGCAAAATAAATGATTAATCTACACCTAAAATCTTAGGTTAGAACTAAACAATCAATGAATTAGAAAACCTTACAGAAATAGTTCCAAAATATTAGAAATTTACAAAAATAAAAATCACAAAATAAGTCGAGGTTGTTAGGTTGTGATATTATCAAGTTGTAAGTGAATATAACATGCATTAGACAAATACATCAAAATATGAAGCATCGATGTAAAAAATAAAAGTAGATGTGTCAAATAGAAAACTTGTAGCCTAAAACTCACAAAACACTACAAAGAAAATGTTAGATTATGGATATGGCTTTCACTTAACATACCAAAAACTTGACAAGAAACATGAAACATACTTAAAAAAAATTGAACACACAAATTTAAACCTTTACCTCATGTCCAATTATTCCTTCATTTGAACCTAAAATGAAAATGCAACCAAATCGAAAGGCTCCAAGTAAACATCTCAAAGCCTCTTGTGGCACATTAGTAAGAATTTACTAAATATTTTGGATGTGAAATTAAACGCATGTGGATGCACACTCTAACAACATAACTTTGTATTCATAGATTGTACAAAAATAGTCCTTAAAAGGTGTTATTTATAGATTTTTTGGGATAATTAATAAATGGATAAAATTGAAGTTAGAGATCCAGGGAATACAAAAATAGTCCTTAAAAGGTGTTATTTATAGATTTTTTGAGATGATTAATAAATGGATAAAATTGAAGTTAGAGATCTAGGGTTGAGATTGATTGGAAGCTTCAACATCATGTGAGGACTCCAATTTGAGACCTTGCAATTGGTGCACAATGGAAGCTCCGCGATTCAAGGAGATTTAATCGATGAGATTTTACTGAAAAATGTAGATGAAAAGAATTAAAAATATATCTTTTTGGAAGGTCAAAAAATCTGTTTTTGAATTTATGTGAAAGGTCAAGATCTTTTTGGAGAAATGGATGAATAAGATTTCATGAGATTTTGGAGAAGTAGGGTGCATGGGTCATTCAAAATCCTTTTTTGGATAAACACTTCAAAAAAATTCTCTTAATTAACCATATTTTGACTTGTGTAAATGATTGATTAGATTGAATGGATAGTTTTAGTGTACAAATGATGTGAGAGGAAAAATGAGAAATTAAATAAATAGATATTATTGAAATAATTTTTTAGAATGGTCATAATAGGCTTGAAATAAACAATTTGAATTTGTTTATTTGAGGATGTATTTTAAAAGAATATTCCATTTAATTGAATAGTCATCATTTGTTCAATTAAAGTGAGAATAAGGACTAGATTAATTAAAATTGGAAGATAAATTAGAATAATTAATTAAATAAATATAATTTATTTAATTAGACTAGAAATGGTGATGTGAGTAGATTGATGGTAATAAAACTCTTAAGAGATTATTTTAGGTGTTTAAGGTTTGCAATGTAAGACTATAAGTTAGTAAATGTTCCTTTACTTGTCAATACTAAGTTATCATTAAATCAATAGCATAAGTTAAATAATGATTTAGAGAATGTGTTTAATATTCTCTGTGTTAGTGTCATAAGAAGCCTAATGTATGCTATGTTTTATACAAGATCGCACATTCCCTAAGCAATGAGATTTTCTAAGACTTCAAATTATTGCATTTACTTTCATGGAACTATGTGTGCAAGTTGCTTGATAAATAAGGCCTTTTTTATTCAAATTGGGTTGATAATTAGATAGCAATAGTTCTACAAGTGATTATGTGTTTATTTTACTTGGAGTTGTTAGTTGGATGAGTAAGTTACAACCTACAATTGTGTGGTCCATTATGGACGCAAAGTATATTGTAATTTGTTCGGATTTTAGTCTTGAGTGAAAACATGTTAGAATTGAATATCACAATCAAAGTGTCATATATTTGGCAAAGAACCCAATGTACCATGCTCACATGAAGCATATTGATAATCAATATCACTTTGTTTGTGAGATGGTTGAAGATGGGAAAGTAATGATATAGAAAGTTGACACCTTAATTAATGTTGTAAGTTTTCTCACGAAGTGGATGAACATGAAGAAATTTAGTTGGTGCAAAGAGGCTATGAGCCTTCCTCTTTTATCACTTTATTCATATTTTTAGTTTCATTTATGTTGTACAATGTAAATGTAAAGTGGGTTAACCTTTAGATCATTGAAATGGTAAGCAGCTTGTATTTACAAATCACACTCATTTCCACATAAAAAGAAAACACAAAATAATATATGATATAATTGATTCAAAAATTCAATACATTTAATCTAATGGTTTCTTCTTTACATTACAATAACTTTAAAGTCTATTTTCTTATATCAAACTAACTAAACTAACCTACAAGAATGCAACTTTCCAAAACTAACATTCTAATTTAATCATTTATTAAATAACATTATTTAAAAAATTTGCATGTTAATTTATTATTTTTTAGTCTAAACTATACTAAGATGTAATATATTTCCAATAGTTCCCACCTTATCACATAAATCCAGCCAAAAGACAAAACACTACATGAATTGAACACAACTCTAGAAACTTGATAAATTGCCTCCACCAAATCCTGCCCATCTAAGACACACCAAACTAAATCCATCAATAGATATCCTTACTGCCAAACATACAAATCCTTTGTACCACATGAGAGACCATCTTCCATGCACAATGAATGAAAACAACTCTCCTCTATGAGTCCATCACTCCAAGTGTGTTAAAATACCTCTTCTAATGCCTAAATAATATGAGAGAACTCCCCTCCGAAGAGTCCACTTTCTTTTGAAAGTGGTCAATATTCCTCCCTCAATGCTATGAGAACAAAATCCATCCTTTAGTGTACAAAAGAAACCAAGCCAATGTAGATACACTAATCCACCCTATTTGAAAGATTACACTATCCATAAGCACTACCCAATAATCTCAAGGCCCCTTGCTTCATGAAGGGACACAAATTGAAATTGGTGCTTCTCACGCAAAGTATTATCTTTGAACAAGATGCTAGCTCAAGATGATGAAAATACTCCAATATAAAGGTCGTTCTTAGTCCTAAAACTTGATCAATCCTTCACTTTTTTCCTTCTCCATTGTCTTCAATGTATGTTTCATAGCAAATTTTAAGCTTTCTTTTTTTCATTTCAAGTGCAATAATGAGCATCAAATGAACTACAATCAAGCACAATGTGTGCCACAAGGTAGTCAAAATTTAAAAGCCCTATTTCTTTAAGAATGACACACAAAGCAAAATAGAAACTATAGGTAGACATTAGGTGTTGATTTCCATTGAAAATGTACCTTTTACAAAATAGTGTAAACAAAAATAAATCTTTGCAACTCTAAATGATTACAAAAAATTGTGCTTATTTCCAAAGTAATAATTAACCTTATTACTCCAATTCATAATATCTCAAAGACTCAAAATATATTGTAGAAGTCTTCAAGTTTGAATGCTCACTCTCAGATAATCATGCCCAACAACGAAATCAATGTTTTATTTGTATTTGAAGGCTAATAACTACTCAATGATATTATACTTTTGAAAATAATTGTTTACTTTTAGCAATGATTTTTAAATACTCGACAATAACAAAATCACCCAACAATGAATTTTAATAACCAACAATGTAATTTTAACAACCAATAATAATCATTCCACTATGTTGTTGCTCTCTTTTCTACATGAAACTATATCAAAAGATTTATAGTCTTCATTCTCTTCATTAGATTTCTAAAACATAAGGAAATGATTCTCAATGATGACAAGTAATGTACTTAAGAATCTCTAAATGAAATTGAGTCTTTCCAAGAATCCAATCTTCATGGTGCCATTTTTAATGACAATTCCAATGTACGGTATCAAAATATCACTCCTCCTTTACTAAGACGTGATTACTATAAGAAAAGAATGAGTTGTACCATAGACATGTGTAATAAAGATAAATGCTTTGATACCATGTTGAAATGGTGAGCAAATCGTATTTACAAATCACACCATTATTGTATAAAAGGAAAACATAAAATAATATATGATAAAATTGATTTGTGAATTCAATATAGTCAAATATGATTATTTTTGCATTATATTGTAATTGCTTATAAAACCTTATTTTTGCATATCAAACTAACCTATGGGAATGAAACTCTCAAAACTAGCATTCTAAATTATTTATAAACTAACATTTATTTAGAAATTAACATTTGCATGTTAATTTATATTTGTTAGTCTAACATATACTAAGATATAATCTATTTCCAACATTTAGGATTATTGTTCACCTTGCAAGTATTAATTCTTGTAAATTAAAATTTAATTATATAGACGATAAATAATGTATAATCTCCAAACATATTGGAATGCACAAAATGAGGCATTCACGTTTAAGTGAGGGAATTTTATTTAGTATTTTTATTTTCAAATAATTAAAATAGTAATAAAAGACATCAAATAAGAAATATTAAAAAATGTCAAAATTGAGAGTTACAAAATAATTTCACAGTTCGGTATATATGACAAAAACATTGAATGCCCTCATACAATGCCTAGGATTAGGATCTTGGTCAATTTGATTGTTATGACAAAATCTATGACATCTAAATGCCTTAAAAGGATGTAACAATTATAAAATGACTTGCATATTCTTTTGAGATGCTTAACTGTGACCCTATGATCATTAGACTTGTACTATTTTTCATGGATTTGATTAATAGTTGTATATATCACTTCATGGTTTCTTGTTTTTAATTTTCTATATATTGAAGACAAAGATAGTGTATCGTAAGATTCTCTACAAGTACTCTTCTATCACCAAACTACTAATAGAGAATAAGTGAATTGTATTAGTATATCATATTGTTTGGAGTAACACAAGCTTGGGCCTCTTTGAAGTCGAGTCTTTCCCCACAAAATTGTGTCCATGTATATTTATATGGTTTGCAATATATGAATTCATTGATTTATTAAATTGTTTCTCCATTATTTGTGTTGATAAGTTTATTGACTTAATCACATTGTAAAAAAATTAAATCTGTATTGTCATAATATCTTTATTGAGTCATTTGCCCTACTATTTCAACAAAAACTTGGGGACACAATTTAAATAATTAGTAAATATCTCCCTACTCATAATAAAAATAAGTATTTTCTTATTTTTCAATCTACAATGCTACCACTATAAAGGATAAGACAATCTAACATGCAACTTCTTAAGAAAAATACTATTAACAAACATTAGACCTTTAAAAATTACTTAACCTTTTTTTTTAAAATGTTTGTTTTTGAGCTTCTAATAGTTCCAATCCCCTTGCTAATAAGAACATATATTGACAATCTTAGATTCCTTCCATAATTGTAAGATTAGAAAATTAAAAAATCATCTACTAACGGTTTTGCATCCCACAAACTAATGGAGTAATAATTTAAGAACTGACCTCACTCTTCCATTAATAGATTTTGAGAGCATTGCAAGCTTTCAAAATGTTTTTGGCGACCAAGGCTCCCAATGTCCCAAAATATTCATAAAAGTAGGAGTGATCAATAATTTGTACTCTATGCTCTACGGTAATGCGTCCCTGCCTTGGTACCTCATCCCCATCCCTGAAATGTTTTGGGGACTCGAGGACTTGGGATTCCATTGCCTAAGACAACCCCTTATACTATTAGTGACTCAAACTTGAGCTCCGATTTTCATATAGACCTACCAATTGCATCTACTGATTAGGGACAGCCATATACTTTCTATGTTTTTGTCATTTTATAGTTGAAACTTGGAACGTTTGGCCATTTTGTTATAATTCTTGTATAATATGTATGCACATTGACAATGAAAGCATTTGAATTTTGTTAATTTGTTTGTCGATACTCACATGAAATCTCAATTTAAGTCTAATGTTATTTATTAAGCTTCTACAATGTCCATGATGAATGCTTTAACAATGTTATGATATGAATATTCGATGTCCATGATGAATGCTTTAACAATGTTATGATATGAATATTCGAAATTTCTCTCTATTTAAAAAAAAATCTATTTTTTAATAACTGTCCCTACCATCCCCTAAAATATAGCCCAAAAGTACCTCCGTACTGAAAAATATCATGTCGTGCCCTGTCATCCCGTCCCCAAAACTTGGTGGAGCATAGTCAATAATAAATAAATTTACATGCCCTCCCAATCTATTTAATAAAATATGCATTGGATATATTACACAAGCTAAGCCTTGAACATGAATATCAAGATGTTAAGAACACTTTATTTCGGCATAAATAACAAACATCCCAAGCTATATGATTATAGCTTCATATCAAGCCAATGCTTTAGAACATAACTAGTATTTGGTTGCTAGCAACATGGGTTTCTGATATAAAGCGAAATTTTATGTTCGATTTGTTGCACTTCATATCATCACAGTTTGGCAAGCAGGGCTTGAAATGCAAGAGGAATGTCAAGGAACTTGAAACTGTTCCTAGTCGAATTTATTTCCTTTGGAGCTCCTCCAACTGAATTTAAAGGTGGTTTAACTTAACACTGCCTCTTAAGTTCTGTGTCGTTGCATATTGGAATCGTGTGCCTCACAAAAAAATTCTAACAATTCAACACATTCACTGAACCCTTGAAAAAAAACTTGCCATTGCACAGTTAGCTTGTTGCAAGAGAGCACTGTGGAATAAAGACCAAAGCCACTTGTTTGGAAAGCAGATAGCCATAAGATTACACCACAATAACATACATAGATAAAGCTAGCAGAAACCAAGTCTGGTGGATCCAGATAACTATATCACTCTGATCAAATTCCACTGATATATGATTGGCAGAAGCATTAACCATGTTTTTACATAATTTATGAAAAATGAGCCAAACCCAAAAGACTTGAAGCATAGACATGATGAAACAGACAAGCAATTTTGATTGACAGTGTCATTAGTGAGTGGTATTTAAAAATGCAAATGATGTACATATGGGCAATGGCCTAGTGGCAAAGCTGAATAACTATCTCGGTATACAATCCGGGTATGAATAAGCCCTCGTGGGCTTACAACATGCTCAATGGAGTGAATAAACGCAGATCACACCCAAACAAGGCTTGGCACAAATGCCAAGTGAACTTGACAGAAGAGAAACATTCCGATGATCTGGAATTCAGGGGGAAACCCCAGGTCAAAAAGTGAATACAAAATGATTATACAATGTCATCTATCCACAGAAAATCGAAGATTGAAATTGTACTGACATAATCATTTTTTTTGCTTAGTTTTATGCAATTTTGTGACATTATGAAATGTTAATTTGTAGAATTGAAATTTAAACCACTTCAACCACTAGAATACAGAGTGATATTGATCCTTTTGAGCAAGATGTACTATTAAAAAGTTGGAATGGTTTGTATTTATTGATGGGTCGTCCATGTGATACCATTTATTGTTTGATCCTCCATGTGATACTATTTAGCTCAGGTTTCAAGTGCAAAGTTACTGCTCTATCTGGTCAATGCATATCAACTGACATCAAGCTAGAATGCTAACCAGGTGTGGCAGCAGAGTTGGAGAATCACTCCTCACTAGGAATACATCTAGAATGGTGGTGCTCAATCAACATACTCCTACAGCCCCCAATATCATTGGATGCAACTTCTAATCCTAATGGATGTTAAAGCTTACCTAGCATGGATAGATATTAGTAAAACATGCCAGAATTGTTTTATACTCTGGTTACTTTATTTTTTAATTTCGTATATCTGTAAGGAAGATCACTAAGAATTGATTTCAATTTCAGATAGAAATAGACACTTAATTGAAGCTATGTAAAATTAATATATGAGAAAGCAGGAACCAGCATCCATTGCAGACCATTATTAACTGTGATGTTTATGCTTATCACGAAAATAAAGAAATTATATTAATGTGTAGGTGCAAAAAGAACTTATAGTTACTGAAGTAAAGAGAAACCCGGGAGCTCTGATGACTACTAAGAACCACAATGCTTAAACAATGAAAGTATAATTAGAGGTAAACACAACGTGGAAAACCCATAACATACTAATACAGATATAAATAAAGTAAAATATGAAGATCAAACAGATTTATTCAGGATAAAAATCACAGAAATCCTAAGGTTGGCTGCAAATACAGATGTTAGCTTACTAAAGCAAATGCAGAAAGAATTATCTACTTCTTGATGCAGGAGTATCCATAGTGGATAGGAGATTCAAATTTGAAATTGACATATTCAACCTCAAATCTGGAATATTCCTTTTTGGACATGAGAAATGGGAGTTACAACTTGCGTTGACTCAAAGATACTTTCATTAATGCTAAATATTCAAAAATGGGCACCCAAGAATAAGTTAGTGAGTAGTTTCAATTTTGGGGTCCTGTTGAGTGGAGTTGATGGCACAGTGGACTGATATTCTTGGCAGGTTTGGAGGTGGAGGTGATAAAGTATCTAGAAGCTCAAGACATTTTTTAAGTTGGGAACATGCCTTTACCTTGTTTGGGCATGACTTTTTGGGGTTTACCAAACCTCAATTTTGGTAACTATGGTGATTAAAAGGCAAATTTCAACATTCATTTTCGGATTTCCATTTTCAGATTTTTTGGAAATTTGAGGGGAAGAAGAAATTTGTTTTTGAAAAAATTGCAGATTTGAAGACGGAGAAATATGGTTATGGGTAGATTTCAGGCTTAAGATATGAAGCCATGTTGAATCTAGATAAGTCAGTTTTGCAGCAAGATGAATGAGGGGAAGAAGTGTTTTGGCTTGTAATTTATCCTCGTTATTTTGTCTAATTTTATCAGTTTTGTATCTGAATTTGTAGTGTTATTTGAGGTCTATAAGGCTGCCATGTAATGTATTTGTACATTTACTATGTAAATTGTTCATTTCTTGAACATTTGGATAAAATTAATGAGAAGTGCTTTGCTGATTTTCTACATTTTGTATGTGTTTTGGGTTAGAAGAAAACCCATATCAGATTTTAAGTCAAATTTTTAGATGATTTGCATGTGTGGTTTGAGAGGGTTTTCAGCTCTTCATAACTTCTTTTCTCTAAACGGCTTACAGTAGGTTTGCAGAAATCGTAGGTAATGAGGAGAAAAAACGTGTAAAGTGAATTTCAGTTGTTACAAGAACATTAGAAGGTGTTAAAACTCCTTTTTGCCTTGCCCAACATCTCCAAAGTTGTCTAAAAAGTAATTTTGAATTTTCATTACTAAACCATTTTTATTACTTGATTTTGATTGGATTAAAGAAGCAACATAGCTAAATGGTTGCTGAAAACTCAATAGTATAACTACCAAGAATAGAAACATTAAACAAAGTAGTGTTCCATGTGGACGCACCCCTCCTCCCAAAATCACTACATTTCTAAGATGAGGACATTTTTGGGATGTGGGGACTTGGGGGAAACATCCCCCCACCATACCGCCACCTCCGTTGAGACATCAGGGACACTACAAGGACATCTAGGGTCCTCTCAAGAGTTCCCCCAATAGTCCTGGAAATGCTCAAGTGTGTCTTGCAGTCCAAAATCAAAAACTCCATGTGAAAACAAACAAAGATGATAAAAATTCTAAAAATGAGGTTTGTCATTAAGGTTTTAGAGATTTTGGACCTTGTGAGGGACGTTGCCCCTCGACCCCACTAAGGGCTCTACCCCAAACCCCCAAAAGGGGTGCTACCCCTTGACCCCACTAAGGGCTCTACCCCCAAACGCTCGCAAGGGGCATTGCCCCTTGACCCCAAACCTCCACCCACCATTGCTATTATTCAATACAATCATTGCCATGTTTTTAATGTTTATTAGTTTAAACTTTACTTAGTATGCCAAAGTTTCATTTGCAATTCTTAGACTTATCCTTGATTTGCTCCCAAAGTTTCAAACCTCTACCCACCCTTGTAAAGCTCAATGCAATCATTGTGATGTTTTTAATGTTTATTAGTTTAAACTTTACATAGGATGCCAAAGTTTCATTTGCAGTTCTTATACTTATTCCTTACACATATTTTATAGCTAATTTTTTAGGCACTATATATATTTGCGCCGACCTCCCACCTTCCCCACTCCTCCCCCTTTCGCCACCGCCCCTATGCCACGGTTGTCCCCAAACTTAGGCCCTTGGTCCCCTCATCCCTAAAACCCATCCCTTCATTTTCCCATCAAGAAATTCCATGAAACTATGGAAAACAATAAAGAGTTGCCAGAGGAGGTAAATGCAAACCCTAACCAAAAATAGAAAGGGTGAATATAAAGGCCAGTTACACATATTTATTGAGGTTAAAGGCCACTATGCTAGCCTTGAGAAAGATCACAAAAATTGAAAGGTCGGACACAATCCAAATGTTACTAACGAAGGCAAATGCCTGAAGAAGTTATCCACTTTTTATTTTTAGCCAATAGGCCATATTATATGGCCATTTGCCCATATTTAAGTTTTTATCATGCTGGAAAATGTTTCCATCACCTCCTACTTGAAAACAAATTTTGACTCAGCAATAAATATTTTATCTAAAGGCTGCAAAAATCTTGCTTTTTAATTTAATTCAATGGATTCGGTGAATTTTGTATAGAGGTAGTGAATACAATACCTGAGACATCATTATCAACATAAAATCTATAGATACGCTGATAGCTGATCGATTTGCTTGTGTGTATGTGCAACGTGTTGTCAGTATTGATATATCCATAGTTTTAAAACTCATGGGACTCACCAAGACTCGCAAATCCATTGGCGGGCCGAGTCGACTCGCCAAGGACTCGCAAGCCGAGTCCTAGCGAGTCCTTCCCAAGGACTTGCGAGTTTTTTGAGTGGACTCGCGCGAGTCTTTCACTCGGACTCGCGTCATTCACTGAACACGCCCAGCCACCATTTTAAGTGTATTCTTTTTCTTTTTCCACTCATTTGGCATTGTTGCTTGTTGAAAACAGGTTTGTAGGGTTTGAAGGAGGAGAGGAAACAAGATTAAAACAACTTCATTCTCTTCATTAGAATATATACATGAAATATAACATTTAAGTATAAGAAGACTTATACTTTAAGTTATATTTCATGTATATATTGGCAGGATGTTTGAGAGTGGTTTCAGATCTCTAGGAGTTATAATGCAAATTCTAGGTTTTAGATCTTTTAAATTTTCAGACAATCAAATTTCAGTAATCAGTAGGCTCCTATTAGCATTCTCTCGCTCTCTCTATCTCACTCACTTTATCTACCCCGAATTTTAGACCTGTCTATCTCGCTATCACTCTTCCTCTATCCCCTCTCTCTACCACTCTCTATCTTACTCTCTCCTCTCTCCCCCAAGATCTAGACCTATCCCTGTACCCCTCTCATTCTCACCCTCAGACCCCAGTAAGTAGTGCTACCCTCAACCTAATTTTGGTGAGCTGGAGAACCCACATTGGACTCCTAGAACTAGACCCTCTAGTTCTATCTCTCCCTTGGTTTTCACTAGAGCTGGAAAGAGGAAGATGTAGTCTTCTCTTTAGTTTGTTCATTGTTGTTTTTCACATTTGGCCATATCATTATATGTAATTTTGTAAACATTTATAAACTTATGTTGCTATTATACATTTTAAAGTTTGAAACTATGAGTATGAATGATGAAATTTCAAATATTGAGTGTTTGTAGATCATATGACATGTGTAATGTTTCAATTATGGCTCTTATGTTCTCTAAATGCATTATTTTCTTTATGTTTTTTTGTAAAACTACGATTATTTTTTTTTGTTGAGTCCTTGCCGAGTCTTTCACGAGTCTTTCACAAGTCCGAGTCCAAATCCAATTTTTTGGTTTGCCGAGTCCGTGGCGAGTCCGAGTTTTAAAACTTTGATATATACTTCACTTGTTTCATCATTTCTTTATTGATATCAGTATCTTATGCCTTTAGTGATATGTTTCATTTAAGTATAAATGGCCAGCTTTCAATTTTTTAGAGAAATTTCTAGGCTCTGATTTATTGTACTTGGTTTAAAGTTATATGTTACTTTTTGCCAAATTGTGACTGCAAATACCTTTATCCCATTTTTTCTCTTCGCATCATAAACACAATGATGGAATTTTTGCAGAATCTTAAGGTAAGTCACTTGACATGGTCTCAGCAAGTTTTATTTTCATATAGTCTGTACACAGCCAACTCATAACAGCATTACTAATTGCAGCCATGTATATGGATGCACACAATGCACAGCTGCTGCCTGCCTTGTTTATCTTTGGAGACTCTTTGGTAGACATGGGCAACAACAATTGTATACAACTATCCCTCATAAAAGCAAATTTCCCTCACAATGGAGTGGATTATCCTGGAGGGAAAGCAACTGGCAAATTCTTTAACGGTCTAAACTCTGCAGATTTCTTAAGCAAGTTCAAAATTTAGAACCTTGTGTTGTGACTAAAATGATTTTGGTCTTTAGGTTTTCTGTGAAGCTTGGACATTTGAATGCAACATAGAAGCTTGGTTTAACTAGGAGCCCCCATCCATATCTTTCCCTTGGTCAAGCTAACATCAACAGCAGTATTGTGAATGGACTCAATTTTGCTTCTGGAGGAGCTGGAAGTCTTGATGAAAACAGTAAATCCTTTTACTGAAAGTAGCTGATTTCATTTGTTGATGAAGGCATTATGACCCATATGTAAAAGTTAAAATCCCAGGAATTTTATGATGACCTGCATATAAAAGTTAATTTCTTTTGGAGTTTTATGATGAGATTTCAGGGGGGAAGTCTTTTGATGAACAAACAAGTGGAATAATATGCAAGAGTGTATGGAAATCTAGCAAACCAACTGTCTAGCATGGAAGCTGAAAACTGGTGGCAAAGTCTCTATTTGTGGTGGTCATTGGAAGTAATGACTTTTTCAGCTATTTAAAGTCTTCTAAACTGCAAACCAAGTATACTCCTCAATAGTACACAGATCCCCTCATTTCCACCTTTAAGGCTCAATTGGAGGTAATTTGTAATCAAAACATGAAATCTTTTATTATTATCTAGAAAGTGGGATTTTATGATTGCACTTTGTGTTGCAACTGAGAATATGCTTAGAAATGGAGAATTTGGTTTTGAATTGTATTGCCCCTTTAGTCTCTAATGAGATGAATGAAGCTTTAGTTCGGCGAATCACTCTATCAAAATTGGAAGGGGTGGTTTTTGGGATGAGAAAGCTCCTAGCCCTAATGGTTTTCCAATAGAATTCTTTCAGGAGTTTTGGGATATTATTAACTTAGATCTTTGGTAGTGGTTTAGGAGTCACAACGTAGCAAACAAATGCTAGGGGCCTTGAATTCTACTTTCCTTGTTCTTATGCTGAAAAAGGAGGGGGCTCAAAGTTTGAACAATTTCAGACCTATTGCTCTTTGTAATGTGGTTTATAAAATTATTACTAAATTAATTGCAGAACAGCTTAAACCTTGCCTTAATTATTTGATTTCAGAAGAGCAGGAGGGATTTGTTGGAGGAAGACAAATTCTGGATGGGGTGGTGATTGCTACTAAGGCCATTCACTTTATGGCAGTGTCCAAGGAAAAGGCCATGTTCATAAAATTGGACATGGCTATAGCCTATAATAGGCTTAAGTGATAGTTCTTGCAAAATATTCTTGAAGCCTTTGGTTTTAGTAATGATTGGATGGCTTCTTTCTCTGTCATTGTTGATGGTGACCCATCTAACTTATTTACGGCTTCTATGGGTTTCCACCAAGGGGATCCTCTGGCTCCCTACTTGTTTATTATTATGGTAGAGAGCTTGGGGAGATTCATTAAGTCTCGGGTTTCCCAAGGTTCAATTCAAGGCTGGAATTGGGGTAATAGATTGCAAGCTCAATCCCACTTACAATCTGTGGATGATACTGTTTTAATGGGTGTCGCCCGAGTTCATGAAACTGAGAATTTCAAAATAACTTAGGATATTTATTTGCCTACTTTGGAACAAAAAGTTAATGAGCACAAATTTTCTATCTATTTTTTTAATCCTCCTTTGCCTATTCAAACAAGGATTACCTATATTTTGTTGGATCCCTCCCTTTGGTTTGGTTTATCTTGGTGTTCCTATTGCAATGGCCAATTAGCTTAGAGGGTATTGGCAAGCACAATTCGATAAGCTATGTTTGAAAGGCCATCACTCGACTCATAGGTGGCTCTCCACTGCTAGTAAGGTCACACTTTTGCAATCAATGATTTAGGCTCTCCCTATTTATAGGAGCTTTGTTCAAGTTGCAACTACGTATCTCATTAAGGAATTTGATGCTCTCTCCCAACAATTCCTCTAGAGGTGGTAACTTGCTTGCCTCTAAGTGGAGTTTATTCAAGTGGGAATCTGTGTGTCGATCGAAGCAAGAGGGTGGGCTTGGACTTCGTTCAACAGCTCTGAATAGGCAAGTTCTAGCTGCTAAATTATTTTGGCGATGGTGCACAAGACAAGATCAAGTCTAGGCTTAAATTCTTACTACTAAGTATCTCAAAGGGATTGATAGCCTAGATGTTCCTCATTGTTTCCTGGAGGGGAACAGATCTATGATTTGGCATACTCTAAAGACTGGGACTCAACTTATAAAATAGGGGCTCTTTTGGATTTGTAATGGGGGCTCGATAGCTTTGTTTTGGTTGGACTCTTGGGATGGTCATCCTCCAATCCTTCCAATGTATCCTCATTTACAATCACTTTGTGATAGTTTTTTTGAAACTGGATGGCGCAAGGTGGCAAATTATAAGATAGTTCAACATTTGGGACGAGTGCAGGTTTGTAGATGGAAGGATCCTCAAGAATGGCCACCTAGAGGTGGCAGAGGGAGATTGGCAAGAGTTAGCTCGAATCCTTGCAAGTAGGGAGTGTAATTCCCTTACAGGGAATGATATCTTGGCATGGGGTCATGATCCAACAACTTCGTACTCGATAGTTGCAAGGTACTTGGAGCTTGTTAGAAAAATGTATGGTAGAGTTTGGGTTCCATGGTGGAAACAGGTGTAGAACAAGTTTTCGTGGCCCAAATGCAATTTTTTCTTGTGGTTGTTTGTTCAAGATCAATGCCTTACCTGGGACAATTTACGCAAGCGAGACTTCCAGGGTCAGTCCATTTGTGTAATGTCTTAAAAGTGAAGAATGTGCTCCTCATATTTTCTTTAAATGTCCTTTCTCTTGGGAGATTTGGCATTTGTGGTGGGGACTTGTTTACATGTCTCCTCATTAGCTGACTTTTGGGATTGGTTAGGTCACCCTCCAATTAAGACCTCTTTTCTCCAAGTAGACTGCGCTATTGGGCCTACTTTCATTCTATGGCATCTTGGGTTGGAAAGGAATCGTCGAATCTTTCAGGTTGTGAAGTCGGATGTCCAACAATTATGGAGGAAAATTGTTTGCACACTTCAAGAGACTTCTTCGGCTAAGTGATCTTTCTAGTGTAGGTGATCCTAGGGATGTGGATATTTCTAGAAGGTTGAGTTTCTCTACTCAAGAGGATTGTTACTTCTACTAGTGCCAGATGTAGACAGCCAAAGTGTAAGATTGGTTGTGTGGGCCACTGGCTTCCTCCACGTCAAGGATTTTTAAAGATAAATACTTATAGCTCTTCTAGGGAGAATCTTGGGCATGTTGGTGTTGGTGGTATTGGTAGAGATATTTCTGGTGCTTTCCAGATTTTCTTTTCCATTTATCTTGTATACAATGGAGAGAGGTTGTGCTCTTGGTTGGAAAAGGATTGTTTGAGATTCTGATTCAAAAGTGTTGGTGAATATGTTGCATGAGCAGCAATTGGATGCTACTAACTGTTATTTAGTCGTAGTTATTAAGCAGATCCTAAGCCTCAGTAGACCTTTGATTGTGGTCACCTTCTCTCACATTCCCCGGGAATGGAACCGAGTAGCAAATTGCTTGGCCAAATAGGCATCTAAACGATTGGAGGGTTGGAATGTTGTGGACAAAGGTCATTTGTCTTTGGATTTATGTCATATGTTCGATCAATTAGCTGTGGACGATAAGGCCATCTGGTTGTGTTGTGTTGGGCCGTTGGCCATTTTTGATTTGTAATTTTCTTTTGTGGTTAATAAATTTTTACCCCTTTCATCAAAAAAGAAAAGAAAAGGAAGATATCTATTGGGAATAGATTGGTAAACACAGATAATGATCACAAGTTCAAGCCCCAATATAAATGTTGTGCCTAGAATAAGGAGCTTTCAAGACATCACTGCAGAGTTATAATTCTAGCTTGCCCCTCATGCTCCCAATTCAAATGCTTTGCCTATAGTAAGGAACTTTTTGTTGCAGTAAATTTGCAGAGTTTTTGTTATGCTGAAGCTTGAGAGGATTCTGCATACAAAATACATTTGAAAGAAAAGGCGGAAAGAACCCATTTTATATGTTTTTAAGGGAGTTATAAACAATTTAAATAATTATAATATAAATGGAAAGAGTTCTCTATGTAGGTTTTTGAAGTTGTACAAAATTTGAAAAATCTATAAGGTAATTGGAAAGACATTCTTTTTGTATACTTCTTGTAAAGGGGTTATTCCCAGTTTGAACAATACTTTATGTAAATTGAAAGAAATTCCACACTAGGATAGTAACGAGTTTATACAAAATTTGAGAAATCTATAAGGTGATTGGAGATAAGTCTTTTTGTAGGATTTTAAAGGGGTTATACATTTGAAAATCTGTAATGTAAATGGAAAGAAATCCCTCCCAGATTATGGAAAATATGAACAATCTGTAAGGTAAATGGAAATAAATCTTTTTGTAGACTATAAAGTTGGTTCTCATATGCTAAAGTGGTCAAAAGGGAATGTATAGTTAGCATGGTATTTTTTATGGGATATTTAGTCAGCCATTGGTTGGTATTTGACTAAATTTTTGAAAATAAGGCTTGTGATATTTTTTTAATTAGAGATATTTGCCCACTATTCTTACATGTGAAAAGAAATCTCTTTAAAAGTATTTGTGAAAGAAAGGATTTATGTTCAGGCTAAATTAACTTTGAATGAGATTGTGGTCTTTAATTCATGGCCTTCCAAAATAATACTAACATATTGCAGAAGAAGAACATTGATGTAGACAAGAAAAAACAAGAGGAAAACAGTCATATGTAACCTGGCCATGTTAACCTTACAGATACATGACCATAAAACCTGGTCATGCCAACCTTACATTACCTCACAAAATATAGGATTTCAGATTCATGACTGATTTTCATATGTATACATGAATCAAGTAATACACTTATATGATAATTCCATATACCTTAGTGTATGTAAGAGCAACTCATAAACCTTTATTATAGGCTGACATATGATATTAGAGAATATATCATATAAAGTGGGGAATGGCGGTATGGGAAGATGAGATCATAAAGTATTCAAATGGGTAACATAAAGTCTTTATATATATTACACTAGTTCAACTCCATTCTTGGAGTACATACGTATACCTTGTGTTCAATTTTGATCATTAAAAGAAAAACCAATCTTACTCTTACATGCTAGAGAGACACTCAAAGTATAAATGCTATTAAATGCCACTCTGTAAAGTAAATTACACTATCAATTCAATATCATGAGTGAATGAAATCTGATCTTGTGGTAAAGAACCACAATATATTGGGTAAACTTGAATTACTAACTGGAACCACATTCCCAAACATAGTGCATGCCTTCCACGTTTGGAGCTGCATGTCTTCCAAGTATCTTCCATTGTGAATAGTTAAAGGAGCAGCTGTAAGTTATCTCACAATGGCAAAAACATTTTCTAATATCTTTAGATCTACTTTTTGTTTGCTGTGAATAGATAGAAGCAGTAATTGTAAGGAGATTGGTTTGGTTGGACTATAAAGAACATGCCCTCTTTACAAGTTCACGCTCACAAGGATAGGCCTATTGTGAACTTTACCTATTTGCAAAATAAGCATCAATAGATTGCTTACATAGTTTACAAAGACCGAGACAATTTCTCCGTTATAATGTTGTCATTGATGTTATTAATGCTTTTGTGATCTGGCAACATGAGTCCGGTATACTCCAGTATGAATCCGACAAGCTCCGGTATACATTTGGGTCCAACATGTATCTTTTTGGTCCGCATTGCTCCGTACTGCCAGATATTCCTGTAAGGTTTTGGAAACAGGTCTTGATTTTGGTCTAATGTCTATATTCGAGATTTCAAAGGATAACATATTGTTACAGCACAGTTATGGGTCCGGTAATAATATGCCCTGTTTACCGGCATAGTGCAGTGTGAAGGTTTTGGTCCGGTCTTCTCTAGAATCGATGGCAGTATGTTGGTTTTGGTGATTCCACCTATTCCTTGATCATGGCGAAGTTCCTTTCTGTTTTGGCCAACTCCTCTGGTATGGTAAGAACAATTGAACAATAGTGTGTAAAGGTTTTTTAGGCTAACCTATTTCTCTGGTTGAGCTGACTTGAAGTAGACTCAGTTTGGTATATATATATATATATATATATATCTGCTTAGCGAAGGATAGGCATGATCAATGATCATATCTTAGTTATATGCGAACTATAGTGAATGTGAAAGTGATTATGTACAATGAATGTGAAAGTGATTATGCACCTCAGTGGAACTGTATCTTGTGCATGTAATAGATGCAATCTTAATAGTTCAATTCTTTTTGTCATACTGGTTGTAAGACATCCTTCGACAATGAGCCCTCCGGGTAGTCAGCCCTCCAACAATGAGCCACCCCTATACTCTATAACCAGTTACATAATATTTGAGAGCTAATCCATTTTGTGGTTTTTCCCGTCTTGGGTTTTCCACGTATAAATTTTGGTGTTATGTGGTGCACTGTGTCTTTGCTTATTGTTCATTTAAATTCTGCAATTAAGCTATGTTATGTAGATGGTTGATTAAAAGTTTTAATAGATTCAAGGGAATACTGATTCACCCCTCCCCTTTCAATATTCCTGATGTTCAACATTCTCATAAAATGCTATTATTGCAGCTTACAGAAGACATGGGTTTCCTCCTGAAGCATTGACAATGTTTCAGCAAATGCAACAAACATGTGTCCAAGTCAATCAATTCACCTTTTCCAGCATCCTCCCAGCATGCACCAAAATGGGAGCTCTAAAACAAGGTATAGACATCCATCAAATTATAATCGATAATGGTTTTTGTCACATATATTGGTAATGGGCTAATAGACATGCATCAAAATGTTAAGCATACACAGGGCACTTAAACTATGTGACAAAATGCCTCAAAGAGATGTGGTTTCATGGAATGCAACGGCTGCAGGATATGCATGTAGTGACGTCCATGACAAGGCTTTAAGGATTTTCAAAGAAATGTAGTCTCATGGAATTTAATGATTGCGGGATATGCAAAAAATGGGTTTGTTGAAAAGGCATTGCAAACTTTTATGAAAATGCAATTGGCAGGTGCAAAGCCAGATTTGACAACCTTTGTTAGCAACCCCCATGCACACTACAGCTATACCAGCATTCCTTTCCATCGCTCTACTCTCTCATAGATTTGGACTTGGATAATTCCTATCTCTTGTGCCGACTGAAGTGAAAGGATTAGTGCCACATGGAACTTGCAACCTCTTTTTCCTGTGTAATGGCTGAAAGTGAAAAACAACAAGAAATGATTTCAGGAGGATGCATGATAAAGATCCAAAATCTTATTACAGCAGTCAACCAGCAACAGAAAAATTTGATCCTTCTCCACATCAACAACAACAACAAATTGAGCAACAAAATAAAAAACTGAATTCAGAATAATGGTTGAAAGAGGTCAAAAAATTTCTCAAGGCAACTCCACCTGCCATTTGAGCAGATGGAGCTACTGTGCGTCTGTCAAAGGCTCTGTGGAACAACTTCTGATTTGAAGCCATTCAACACAATTTCCAACATGTTCTTAACACTTTCAGCCTGTTAGACATATCTATTCATGGGAGGAGCATTCACTGGACAAGATATCTTTAACCAAATTCCTCATTTTCTTTTCCCCAATTCAGATGACCAGAAAATAAAATGAAAAGTGGCAAGTAAAAAAACCAGAGTAAGAAAATTACAACTTGAGAAACGGTTGATCCTGGGCAAAAGCCCACATAATATAGGGGAGAATCAAACAAGTCATAAAAGGGAGCTATCCCTCTCAAATGTAGAGGAAAATTATCCATTCAATGACAATTTCTTCAACTGTTGCAAGAATTTGCCATTGTTCAAGATTTCTTGGTGTGCAAGTGGAGACTTGACAATCACAACCCAATACAAAATGAGATTTGTCCTCATTCAAATTATATTTTCTTTAGTTTATTTACTTTGCTTAGAATAGAATAACTTCACACTTTAAATAACATAATTTCTCATCGTTCACAATAATGATTAGAGCACATTTTTTATGTTGTATTGATTTTTTAATAGAATACTTATGAATTCAACTATAAACCTTTTGTCAAATTTATAATTTTATGAATTACAATTGACATATCCATTGCACCTCTTTTTGGTGCAAGTGCTAGTATATGTATCTCCTATGAACCAAGAAATATATACAGCTTACGGTAGGTTTGCAGACTTATTCCTCATAACTAATTAGAAAAAGAAGTGATTGTGTAACTGAATTTTAGTTTGTAAGAGAACATAAATAGATGTCAAACTACTTAAGGGCCTAAGGCTATAGGGACATCTCCAAAAGTATCTGAGAAATAATTTGCATTAGCAAACATTTTGAACTAATTCTTTTAATTTGATCACAAAGCAACATAACTAAATTATTACTTGTCTCAAGAGCTGAGCAAATCAACACAATTCGAAGTTCACCACCAAGAGAAGCACAAGTTAAAAGCAAGCATAAATATATACAATCCAAAGCACATAATGCTTCTTTTCACAACCCGTTAGTGCAATGTGGTTCTTAACTTGCATTAGTTGATGAATATGGCAACGAAACCCATTTCATCACTAAAATAATACAACAAAGCCCCTGAAAAAATATAGGTTTCCCCATCAGAGAAGTAAATAATATCAACAGTAGGACAAAGTAAATTTTTCAATGGTTAAGGCTACTAGCTTCTGTATGTGTTTCAGTAAACAAATACAGGGGATTTGGGAGGGGGCCTGGCTCGATTTGCGAGATCTTCTTGAGGTAGGCACATGGTCACAAGGTTTAGTCTCCCCCCAGCCCATGTGGTACAGGAGGGCGTGTTGCACTAGTGTCACCGGTGACATTAAAAAGTTTACCCAACGCACTGCAGTTTATAGGGGTTACCCGATTCCTGCAGTCTTAAAAAACGGGTGGATTTGGGCAGTACTTAGGATATAACAGAAAGAAACCAATACTTACAGCCCAGCTATATTTTTTTTATCAGAAAAAAATGTTTCAAAATATTAATATACCAAACAAGTAGAGAACTGTAGAAATGACCCTCTGCTCTGAATAACGTGTAATTATAGAAGTAATATGCTCAAGTAAAACGAGAAGCAAGACATGAAGATGGACATTTCAAGAGCTAGACTGACACAATTTGCATCTCTTGGACCACTTTTTTCATTGAAATTTCAGGAGATTTCCAAAAAACTTAAAATTTATAATTTATTACAAGATAGCAGGTGGATCATACCATCACTCAACACAATGGAGGTTTTAAGCAACACAACCAATGCAAGATCAATGCAGAAAGTCTGATAATTTTCAAAGGTAGGAAGCACAAATTTGTTTGTCTCCATAGCAATAAATACAAAACAAAAACATCGGACTAAAATTGGAGATTTAAATGTGATCAGATACAAATATATTCCATTATAATTGTCATCTAAATTGAAGACGATAAAAAGTTGCAAAGGTGAACGAATGGGATTGTGCTGATAACAAGAAGTTATTATGTAAAACTAAAATAATTGCTGAAAGGTCCTGCACACAAACTAAAGCAACAATTTAAAGGTCTACCTGTTGATGTGTGTTTTATGCACATGCAAGCATCAAAATAAAATGCCAAAGTACTTTACCCTCTCTTGAACAAAATCACCTCAGATGCTAAGGGTAAGATCAACTAAAATGATTCCAAGGTTTCTACAGTCAAGTCTTGACGAGTGGGTAACTCAATGGTCGATGTGAATTGTTGTTTTCACTTGGGGACTTACACAATTGTTCGAATCAACTTTGCTTATCATGAATCTGAAATAGGTGTGCTGATAACTTAGGATTTGGCAATGAAGCTCTGGACTAGATTCTAACAAGACTTTCTAAAAAAGGGGGCAAAAGGAATAGGGATAGGAAATCTATTCTAAGCCTAGAATGCAAGAAGTGTGGAATACATTTAGTGGAATCAAATAGGCAAGGTCTCACCATCAAGTCGAACAGATTTTGACACAATCTTAGTGCAATCATCTAAAGTATATCTCAAAGATATTCAAATTACTACCATCAAACATTGATACCATCCAAGTTGATGCATAACAATGGACGTATAATAATCAAAGTTAAGTTTGCATAAATTTCTAGTTGACCACGCACGACGCACTTACAATCAGCAAGAGGCTAGTGGTGTGGATTAATGGATTCCACACAAATACATTCAACAAATTCTTTCATTCAATCTAACAAACTTGAAAGCAAATTCTAATCTAACTTGGAGGAATTGAGAACCTTGAATGCAACACAACACTTCAACAAAAATCACCATCAAGTCGAACAATGATTTATATTCAAATCTGCAGCATCTACCAACAATTCTCAAAAATCTCTCTCTTACAAATGAGAGGCAATGGGGTATATATAGAGTCTCATACAAAATGGATGGCCAAGATTTAATCAAAATCAAGGGCCAAGATCATGCCAACAAAGCCCTAGAGTTGCCCTAATTAGGGTTTACATAAAAAATGGAGCCACCAACATATGGCCCAATAGAAAGACACCTAGTCATCAAATAGGGAATCTTCTAGAAGATTTTGTCCTACATCTCTTTCTCTCACAGCATAATCCAAGAATCTTGCCAATACAAAATCTAATTCCTCCATGGAAATGTTGGGTAAGGTATCCTACTGTAAATCAATCACGTCCAACGCATCCGAACAAGCATCCAAGGTGTTCTCCCAATCTGGCATGAGCTTCTATGAATTGTGAACATAAATCAACTATTGGCAGTGGGCCAGCGTCCCTCGCAGGGATTCGCGACATGGTTTAACAGCCTCCTGTGGATTCTATAAGTCTAGTGGTTGTATCGGGCATTGACAAGTCGAACTTTTGGCGCAACGGCGACCCTAGCTTGTAACAAGTGGCATTAGAGCTTGGTCACAGGTTCGAATCATGCAGGCCGCGGCGAGTGACACTGGGAGGGGGATTGTTGGCAGTGGGTCAGCGTCCCTTACACGATTCGCAACATGGTTTAATAGCTTCCCGTGGATTCTATAAGTCTAGTGGTTGTATCGAGCATTGACAGGTCAATCTTTTGGTGCAACGGCAACCCTAGCTTGTAACATCAACAAAGAGACCAAGTCATCGATCTAACTCTTCTTCAAAGAGTCCAACTGATTGAAGTACATGAACTTCATCTTGTCTTTCAATTCTGCTAAGTGTAAACCACTGGCTTCACTGACATCAACTCCCAATAATTCTTCAATTGAGGCGAGGATCTTCGACTGAATATCATGAATTGATCCTTCCATATTTGCACAATTCTTTTGTGCGCTGTCATAAGTTGATTTCTTCATGGCCAATGGAAATCGTATCTATCTCCATTATGCACAATATTCTCTCTGATCAATGTGGACATAGGAATTTTCTTCAAGGCTCTGAGGCGTGGAATAGTCTTCTCCTAAATAGGTTGGAATTCCTCCCAAACTCCCTCCAAATACTACATCCTGAACATGAGTGTCGTTGTCCTATCAAAAGCCTAGACAAAATGAGCAAGTAAATCATCCGCCTGTCTCTTTGTATCTTCAATCCATTTTTCCACCTCCGAGAGTGTATCCCTCGCTGCCTCATAATGTGTATGTAGTCCACGATCAACTGCAATAGGGGAAATAAGGGTGGGATTCTCACGCCTTATCCCTGCAATGTACTCTCTAAGTCTGATATTTTCTTCTTCATATTTCTCTTTCTTTTCAATCTCCTTGTCTAATCTTGCACTAATTGCCTTGAGGGTATCACCAACTTCCTGGAATTCCTACTCTTTTTTAGTATGGCCAAGGGCAACCGAAGTAATTTGGAAATCCATGGGAGTAGCTACATCCTCCATCACCTCTCCAATAGAAACAACTACCTGTGCAATCTGCATTCTTGTCTCATCTCTAGCTATATGTGACAAAATCTTAGCTTTCTTTGGTTCTTTTTCCTTGTTGCTCCTGGCTAAGTAGTCATCAATGTCATCAATTGGTTGCGCCTCTACCATCTTCTTACTTTTCTCCATACTCTTCATCAGCCAATCAGGAATAGAGGCCATCTCCATACCATCATCGAGACATATCTCTCGATCAAGCTCTCTCAATGCCGAGATAATAGCATCATCATCATCAAGATTATCCCTAGTCAAATCATATACATTCTTTCCCCAACTAGCCTCTAAAAGGACAGTAGGGGATCCCAGCTGATTATCATCTTCATTAGGTGGAGCAAATGTAGTTGTGGCATACAAATCTTGAACATTATCACTGTGTTGGAACATTGTTCAATCTCTTTGTTTTGTTCTGGCACTTCAATTTCCTTGATTGATGAAGGAATGATAACCTTTTTATTTTTCTTCTTAACCTCCTCAATATTCTTCCCTCTAGCCTTGACTTCTCCTGGTGTGTTCTTCCTTCGCTTGGGAGCTTGACCCTCCTCATCCGCATGAATCCTTATGTCGTTGATAGTTCTTTGATCATCTTCGGAAGAGGATTCCTCCTGTTTCATCTTTTCAAAAGTGAAGATAACACCCATGTCAACTAACTTGTTCATCTGACTGTCCACCCATCCTCGGGAGAAACTCAAGACCTCTCTCATCAATACATTCAAATCTGTCACTTCTTGTTCTGACCAATTAGGCAATAGAATAGCCTTCTTCATTTCATTCTTATATTGCAGATGCGTATGATCCTTGTCATCTAATATTTGATCAAGAATGAGGAAAAGTCCACACTTCCTCATGAAATCCACGAACATTCTCGACCACATTCTTCTTTTCACTGCTTGCTCGTCCATCAGGTTGGCCCAATAATCTTTTGTCTACCTTGTGAATGAACTTATCTCCCCTGATCCTCCCAACTTTCTTATTCGAATCAAATCTTTCTCTTCTTTTGTATGTCGCAAGGCGATAAAATGCAAGTTCTTCAATCACTGTGCTAACTGCTACAGCGGAATGGCAAACGTCCAAAGTCTTCCCTATGGAAATAGGAAATGACATCCCCGTTCTATATTTGTCCTTCTGGATAGAATCAAATTCCAAAAGTTGTCTCACCACCTCAAGTAATATCATTCTATGTGTAGGATACTGTTGTGACGTATTCACACATCGCCCCGTTGTAAATGGGGACCCCTACTTTTTGCTTTCTAGGGTTTGTTTTTCTAAGTCTTTTAGGGTTTTGTCTATTAGCCTTTGCATGCTGAGTGTTGCTAGAGGGATCACTAAGATAGCAGGCTCTATTTTAGCTAAAGGGTGAGTCAGTGGATGCTCTGGGTTAGGGTCATCTTTGAAAGTCTTCCTTAGGACAAAGTTTTGCTCTTGTTGCTATTTGTTTCTTGTTTGAGTTTCAGGAGGTCAATGAAGCTTGGTGAGTGAATATCATCTTTGAGGATCTAAGTTAGGTCAAATTGGTGAGTGATGAAGTTTGGAATGTCATCCTGATCTTCAAATGTCCTGAAATTTGGTTGTCTGGAATGTCATCCTGATCCTAAAATTTGACTATCTGGAAAATTGAAGAATCCTCCAAAAACTAGATTTTGCATTATAACTCCTGGAGGTCTGAAACCACTCTCAAACATCCTGATTGTATATATGGAATATATCTTAAAGTATCACGTATACTTAAATGTTATATTCCATATATGAATCCTGACAGAGAGACCAAAATGTCAAATTTCGCTCCTGACCCTTCCAAAGGGTCCAGAGCGAATTCCTCTATAGGACATTCTACTTTGATCCAAACTTAGAACTAACTCATTCCCAGGCATTATTGAGGGCAAAACACTTATTTGGAGTAAAGAAATATGAAAATGAAGTCAGGATTTGAGCATAAGGAGGAATTTCGCTCCCGACCCTTCCAAAGGGTCTAGAGTGAAATTCATGAGACCCTTTTTCTTCACAAAACCTTGAAGTGAATGCTAACTTGGACTCGAGGATCATCAGGAGAGGCCTAATAAGTTATATCCAAGCCCAAGAAGGGAGGAAAAGGGTGAAATGAGCCTAAAATGAGAATTTCGCTCCTGACCCTTCCAAAGGGTTTAGAGCGAAATTCACTTTTCCTCTATTTTGCTCTTTGATATGGCCAAGTTTTGGATTTTTGAGGCATGGTTGAGGAGGCTTTGATGCATATTTGCCTTTGAGAAGAGGTTTGAGGTGATGAAGTGGTAGAAATCAACCCAAAAGGAGAATTTCGCTCCTGACCCTTCCAAAGGGTCCAGAGCAAAATTCCCTATAGGTCCTGTCCTTGGCCTAGGTCCAGAGAGAATCCTCAGTTTGACCCCCTATCTTGCCTAAAATGATGAAAACGACCTTGTTTTGAGCTAAAAGGATGGCAGATGGATTTGATTATTGTGAGGAAAAGTGAGTTTGATCAAGCTTGAAGGCAAAGAGAAGCAATGGAGTGTGAAATCAACCTTAGTCAAGAAGTTCGCTCCTGACCCTTCCAAAGGGTCCAGAGCGAAATTCCAAGAAGACACCCATTTCTTCCTTGTTTGGACCAAGATCTTAGTCCCTTGGGCGTATTTGGAAGTAAATCAACATTTTTTTGCCTTAGGAAGTAAATGAGGGCGAAGGGAATGAAGAATCAAGCCTAAATCTTGAATTTCGCTCCTGACCCTTCCAAAGGGTCCAGAGCGAAATTCCTGCAAACACCTATTTTTCCCTTGGAGAAGGTCAAATCCTTGGTTTTTATGGCGTGGATGGAAGTGAGATGATGTGTCCTTGCCTTTTGAGGTGGTTTGGAGTTGAAGGAATGAAGAGTCAAGCCTAGAACATGAATTTCGCTCCTGACCCTTCCAAAGGGTCCAGAGCGAAATTCCCAAAATCTCTCTTTTCCTTCCATTTTGTGTCAAGCCAAGTGTGGATCAGGGTGGATTGAACTTGGAGAGACCCTTAGACATGCATTTGAATGGCTTGTGGTCACCAATGATCAAGATTTTGAGCTAGAACAAAGATTACGCTCTTGACCCTTCCAAAGGGTCTAGAGCGAAAACCTAAATAGGTCCTATCCCTGGCCATGATTTTTAGCGAATTTCTCCTAGCAAGCCATTTTGAGGTCAAACAAAGTGTTGCAAGCATGAGAGAAGGATCCAAAGGGAGAGTCAAGGTAGAACAAAGTGAGAAGAATGGAGCTAAGTAAGAGAAAACGAGCAAAGAAAGAATTTCGCTCCTGACCCTTCCAAAGGGTCCAGAGCGAAATTCCTCAAACCACCTATTTTCTCCTTGTGTGAAGCCAAAACATTGATTCCTATGGCGTGGTTGAAGGTGGAGTAATGTATTTTTGCCTTGTAAGATGAATTGAAGTGAAGGAAATGAAGGATCAAGTCTAAAACTTGAATTTCGCTCCTAACCCTTCCACCCTTCCAAAGGGTCCAAAGCGAAATTCTCAATTCCACCTAATTTGCTCATGATGAAGGTCAAGTTGTGAATTCCTAAGCTTTGGTGGAGAGAAGGCTAGCATGTGCTTGTCTTAGGGGGCATTTTGGAGTAGAAAAATGATAGAATTTGAGCCTAATCAAGAATTTCGCTCCTGACCCTTCCAAAGGGTCCAGAGCGAAATCCTTAAAAACTCTATTTTGCTCCAATTTTGCATCAAACCTAGTGTTGATTGAGATTAAGGGCATCCTTAGGCATGCATTTGAGCAAGTATGGTCACAAAATGAGAAGAATTTGACCCAAGAATGCAAATTTCGCTCCTGATCCTTCCAAAGGGTCCAGAGCGAAATTCTAAATAGGTCCTGTCCTTGGCCTAGATCCAAAGCGAAATCCTCTTTTGGTCTTTTTGGGGGTCAAATCAATGATATCTTCAAGAGAAAGCAATTCAAAGGTCACGAATTTCAAGGCAAAGAGATGGTGAAATTTGAGCTAAAATGCAAATTTCGCTCCTGACCCTTCCAAAGGGTTCAAAGCGAAATTTTTATAGGGCCTGTCCCTAGGAAGGATTTTGAGCAAGCTTCATTTTGATGTCTTCTTGTTGATGTTTTAAGGTAGAAAATGCGATGTTGAATGAATTTATTATGTGTCCTTAATCACCTTTTGATTTGTTTTGCAGATGGAAGAAGATCAGGACAAGGACGACCTGTTCTAGTCCATCATCATCAAGGACATTCCAAAGGCATAAAGGTGGACTACATGTGTTCTAGGAGTTGCCAGCTACCTCCAAAACCTTCACTTCACCACACTAAGGAACCACAAGATGACAAAGAAAGGCTTCGCCAGCACTTCAAGGCAAGGTATGCTACTGGAGAAAGAAGAACTTGACAATAAGGAAGCCTCATCAAGCACATAGAGAATCAAGGAATACATCATTCATCAAATTGAGACAGAAAAGAGATCAACCAAGACACAGACTTCAAACAAGGTGGCATCCCAGTCACTTTTCCTCCAATCGGATTGGTCCACCTCAGCATGTCCAAATTCAATGTACCTGACTCGTTGGAGGCGGCACAAACTTCAGTGTACCTACCCCTGCTTCCTATTGGTCCTCACTCCTGGAATGTAATTTTCTAATTGGCTAAGGAAGTTTGTTATGACAAACCCTAATTAGGGTTTCTATCTTGTAATCCTAGCCATTGATTCTAAGTCCATCAGAGCCGTCAATCTGTAAAGGGCTCTCTATATAAAGCCCTGGCTCCTCATTTGTAAAGGTTAATAGTTAATAGTCAGAGAATAGGAAATAGTTAGAGAGAATAGTCAATAATTCGTAGCATTTTAGAGTAGAGTAGAAAGAGAAGACAAAGATTGTTGCCAAGACATTGTTGCAAAAGACTTGTAAACTTCATTGAAGAAATGGTGAATTCTATGTGTCGATTCAACAATTTGCATGGTCTCTATACTTCTCAAATTTGATTTCATGTTATTAAATGAGTGGAAGAAATGTGTATGATCAATGGTGAAATTTGTATATCCATACTACTAGCAGTTTGTTGATTGCAAACTTGCCTTGTGTAGTCAACTGGAATCATTCAGCTTAAACTTAACTTCAATTATCGCTTCTTCATTGATATGCATCAACCTAACGGTATCTATGCTTGTAGCGGTGATCTAAACATCATAAAGCCATCCTTAGAAGATCGCACTAACCTTGTGGAGATGATCCTAGCAAGTCAAAGCAAGACTTAGTTAGAGTTTCATCAAAGGTCATCCATCGCTCTTACATTCTTACTGTTAGAAATAGATCCCGTTTCAACCCTTATCCTTTTTCCTTTTTAAAATCAAGGGCTAGTGAAATTCCACGTTCCAGTAATATCCAAACCAAATCATACGCTCAGGTCATCGAGTGTAAGTCCCCTTGTGATTCCAGCAAAATCACAACATACCGCGAGAAGCTTATCCACACGTAGATACCCTACACACAAGAACCATGGAGCTACTCCGATTGATCCTTCTACGAGATCTTCAGCATTCAGAGAAGCTTTATTCAAGAGAGGATAAGTTACCTTTAGGTATTTTATTCTGTGTTCGCATGTGCATGAAAAACACAACAGCAGATACCTAGGAAGCCTGTAAGGTTCGGATTGAAATCCATGAATCCTTAGGTATGTGAAAGTGGGAAACTGTATGTACCACGATCCAAATTTCTCTATCAGCTTTGTTGCCTCCTGTTATGCGGATCGCACACCCTCCCCGTCTTTGACAGGGGACCCCCTTTCTTGTAGCCCTTGCGTGGGAGAAATGAGAGATTCGAAGGAAGTTCAAAATAAATTCGGCCTATGTTTAAACAATTTTTTGCAGGTTATAAAAAAAAAGAGATCGCACATTTTAGTGGCAATTCCCAAGTTTCAACTAAAGGCATCCAAGGGCTAAGGCAAGTAAAATATGCGCTTTTCATGAAATCGTCGAACCCGAGTTAAGCCCAGAATCACACATCCTCTCTCGAATGGCTGATTTTCAACTTAGGGTGAATAAGATGGAGTTTGGCATCAGTAAAAATCGCGCATTTTACCCAAAATTCCTGAGTTTGGTAAGGAAGAGGGCGTCTAATCTAAACTCTGATTTTTCGCATATTTTGCGAGAAATGGAAGCTAAACCAAAGTCGCACATCCCACAAAAACAGAGAGCTCGGCAAAATGAAATCTTTGTGCCAATAGCTTCTACAAATGACCTCTAAAAGCCGAAGTACACCCCAAACTCGCATTCTTTCCCAAAGGTCCGAGTTTGGTAAGCAAATAGGACAAACAAGTAAAGTCGCGCATCCTCTCTCGAATGGTCAAGATTGGTGTAATCTCGCATTCTAATTAGAATGCCCAAGTTTTTTAAGTTAGGCGTTCAAACTGTGAAGGAATCAAATCGCTCAAAACATCACAAAATGTTGAAATTCTCCAGGCAAGGTCTTTTTTTCAAATCAAAATAAAGTTCGCTCTATTTTTTATTTAAAGCCCGAAATTCATTAAGGGAATGGGCAAATAGTCACAAACTCGGCCCTTTTCATCTGCGAGAAAGGTAAGTAAAGTCGCACCAATACATAAAAGAGCCCGAATTCACTTAGGGGTGTATAAATGAAATTCGACACTTTAAGTCATTTTGTGAAAAAGCAAAAGAAAAGTCGCACATTCTAACCATATAGGCCGAAAAAAGAGAAGCAAGTCTAAATCGCGAAAAGGGGGCTCGTCTAGCCGAAAAATTTAGCTAAGTTCAAGTTTCCAAAATCGGCTTCATAAGCCAAAAATGAAATCAAAGGTTAAATTCCCACACTCCCTCAAAATCGCACAAATCAAGTGAAAATGCCGAATTTCAACTAAGGGAATAAAGTTTGACATTTTAATAACAGGCCCCAAATTCCATTCAAGTGAAATTAGGTGTTTAAAGGTTGAAGATGAATTCGCGCATTCTATGGCCTAATTCCTCCTAAGTGAAAAGGGGACATTTAACTAAAACCACCCAAACGTCAAAAGGACCGAATTTCATACTAGAGAAAGAGGAGCATTTAAAGTTAAATTTAATATTTGTTAAATTAATTTATTTAATTTTTCAAATGATTAATGCGGGTCAAAATTGATTGTTTGCAGATCGACGACGTCGCTGAAAGAGCCAGGAGAAGGCCTGGAACTAGAAACCAAGCATGGGGAAGCGCACCATCACGAGAACACAAGACGAAGTCCACCCTCAAGACCAAAGTCAGAAACACAGTTGGATTTAATTCCAGAAATTCAGTTTCTCAAAACTGAACTTGTTTAATGTAAACAACTGCCTGTGGGCCCTGTCTAAAGAATTCAAAATGAGGGGACACAGGTCAGTTATTTCCAACTACCTGATTGACCAAATTGAAGCCAAACAGTTGTAGGTAGTTGAAAATGTGGTTGGGAGGATAACTGATAGTAACTGGGCATGGGTTAAAGTTGTCAGGTTTCTAGAAGGCAGATCAGGACTATTGGATGCAGTCAATCCTGGCCCTCGATTCAAATTGTAAATTCTATAAAAGGCGGAGACCTTTCTCTTGTAAAGGGTTAGATTGTTAGATTATGGTTAGATTTTTAGATTTAGACAGGTAGAGAGTTAGATTTTTTGTAGAAGGTTAGAATTTAGTAGTTAGGAATAGAGTAGAACTGCTGCAGAAATTGTTGTAGTGACAACTCAATATATGAACATCGAAGTATGGTGTTTGTTATCTTGGTTTTCTTTTGTTTGCATGGTTTCCTTCAGCGGGTTTAGATAGATCCTTTTGGTGTGCATGTATTTGATGGATTTGGGTTCATACTATTGGGGATATACTGATTGTGTATCCCTGTGTATGGTTAGTCTGAGCCTTTGAAATTGTGTTTAGTTTGATTGCAGGTGTTTGTTTCAACTGCGCCAAAATTGGGTGCTTAGCCATGCACCTGCAGTCTAAAAATCTTCTAAGTCCCCTTGAAGATTGCACCGTTCTTGTGAGGTTGTGAGTTATTCTGGCCAAGCAGGGATTGGTTATGTTGAATCCGTCTACTCACACACCAGTCTTGTTAATTTTAGGTCTCCTAGATCCTTCTCCTTTGCTTTTATTTCCCAAATCGAGAATCGCAACAGACTAGCTTGTTGCAAACATAAGGCCCCTTGTGCTCCCAGCAAAACACATCAACCATTGAGTTATCCCGCAGTCATGAAATGACATTTGGAACCTTGAGGTTGTCCCCATTGATCAATTAAAAACAGCATTAGGGCTTCCTTATACAAGAGAGGATAGGATACTCATCAAGAACATTCTATTCTGCGTTGGCCGGATAGGGTCGTAGCAATACAATTTTCACCACGTCAACAGAATTGGCGCTAGAAGGAGGGCCCCCCTATCAGGTTCCTTGGAGCAAGTTAGTCTATTAGGCCAATTTAAATGCCATATTTGGGATATGCAAGATCCCTGTTAAACCATAAAACCAAAAAATCTGAAAATCTGAAAAATACAAAAAAAAATTCCGGGTCAAAATGTCGGGTCAGCTGCTTCATGAAGAGTGTCCGCAGTCCAACATTTCCCAAATTCAAAAAAGGTTGGGTTTGCAGCTATATCCCAGGTAGTTATCCGAGTTCACATCAGCAGGTCACTGTAGAATTCATGGCACAGTGGAGCATGAAGAGTTGAACCGCTCTACGTTTTTGTCAAGGGTCGAGTTAGCACTGCAGGGACAGATATTTTTCTGGGATATCCCCAAGTCAGAGGAGTTCAAACAACCGGATATCCCCAATCCTTCGTCAAGCATTGATGAGTTTACACGATTTAATGACCGGATTGAGAACCAGTTTGGTCTCAATGAAGAGTTGTGCTTGGAGAGCGTGCTATCACCTTGGTGGTGCAGAATTCACCGCACCCCTCACTCAGAATTCACCTGCTCATTATGCATGGAGGCAGTTAGTCAAGTTAAAGCCCAATATTGCCTACCGGAAGAGCCAGAGAAACCCATCACCAGCAAAGTGTGGAGTGCCTACCTCGTTGCTGATGGAGTTGCAAAGTGTTGAGAAAGGTGAACCAGTCAATCAAATTGTGGCAGCGAATGATTTTGATGTCCTTGTGCCAAAGGAAGATGTGACAGCAGGTGACTATGTTGTCCCTGTACTTGATGAAGCCAGGGCTAAAGATGATGATCAAGTGAGCCATGTAGAGAAGCCCGATGCTGGAAAGCAATTTGCAGCAGCCCCACCAATGGAGGATATGGTCCAAGAGCTAGTTGAAGACATTTTTGAGGACCAATCAATCGAAGAGTCCCTTCTGTTTGGAGATATGCTAACAGAAGCACATAGGGCTACATGGTTTATGCAGCCTGAGGATGATGCATTCTACTTTCCTAAGTTCGAGTTCCAGATCGCTTTTCAGCCTATGCAACCTGTTGATGAATTCAATGCTGATTTGCACGAGCCGGACACGAGCGGGATGTTGCACCACCAATTGTGACCTCCCACCCGACCCTCTGCATGACTTAGAATCGCACCAGGTTGTTTCTTTCCTTTCTACTGTTGATTCCAAAAAATTTCAGTTTAATTTTAAATATTCTGGGAAAACAACTTGTAAATGGATTAACCACGGACCTAATGAACTTCCCCAACTAATAATACTGTCTGAGGTCCTGGTTAAATTTGAGAGTGGCCAACTGAAAATTTTATTTTCAGAATATAAAGACAAACTAGCCAAACTTAGGACTATCCCCGCTGCCCTGTTACTGCTGCACATACTAAGAAATCATCCTAGGGCAAGAACGCATGCGTATAAACCACATTTTGTACAATCAGTCTCTTCTTGTATATAGTTAGCTTAGGTTTTTTGTTTTCTGTTTTAGAATAGTTTGTTTTCTGTTTTAGCTTAGATTTCCTATTTTTTTGCTTTAGTTTAAAATGCTTTGCTGTAGTGTAGGTGTCCTTTCGGAAGGGGTAGTCTCCCTGTCTGTTTTTGTAGGGGTATGTTTGCTTTTCCCAGCTTTGGTGTATGAAATCAGGAAGTTTTTCCAGCTCATTTCTTGGATGTCGACTTTGATAGAGCACTTAATTGACGGTTGCCCCGTAGTCAATTCATTTGGTTTAAGACTTAGTTGTTCTAAAAACTTAGCTACTTACTGCGTTTTGTCACCAAAATTGCAGCCACTGCACGTTTAACGCTTAAAACTGTTTCAGTCTATTGTTTTGTCAAAGGGAAGTCATTGCAAGTGAAAATTTTGAGGCTCTGCTTCAGCGACCATTGTAACGCTCAATCCCACGTAGGCTTCATTGCTTACCAGCCAATGTGAAAAGGCATAAAGTGAAAATAAAAGAAAAATCAAAAGAAAAGAAATTGAAAAGCAAAGAAATATCAAATTGCTTGGCTTTGGGAGTGCAGACACCTCTGCCGGTATCAAAAAAAATCTACCGGAAACAAAGCAATCCCTATGAGCTTACAGGCGATAACCTCGTCGAGGCTATGAACGCTCGCTGGCAACAAGGCAATATCCAGGTTGCTTTTGGAGTTAGAGTCACCCTACTTAGCTTGTCTTGACTTAACAATGATGTTTCAACTATCTTTAAGCTGGAATGAACTTCATTGCACACACTTGATTCTCAAGGTCGATGACTTAATTCAGTTTGTGACCTCATTTTTACTTTGAATCTGTTTTTTATCATTTGGGTTGTTTTGTGGGGTATGAACTGAAGATTCTGGGTTCGATACAGATAGTCATCCTTGAAATGTTCAAGAACATTTCCCAACCAAGTCGCCATTTGTTGTGCGGATCGCACACCCTCCCCGTCTTTGACAGGGGACCCCCTTTCCTATAGCCCTAGCGTGGGAGAAATGAGAGATTCGAAGGGCGTTCAAAATAAATTCGGCCTACGTTTAAACAATTTTTTGCAGGTTACAAAAAAAAAGAGATCGCACATTTTAGTGGCAATTCCCAAGTTTCAACTAAAGGCATCCAAGGGCTAAGGCAAGTAAAATATGCGCTTTTCATGAAATCGCCGAGCCCGAGTTAAGCTTAGAATCGCACATCCTCTCTCGATTGGCCGATTTTCAACTTAGAGGGAATAAGGTGGAGTTTGGCATCAGTAAAAATCACTTATTTTACCCAAAATTCCTGAGTTTGGCAAGGAAGAGGGTGTCTAATCTAAAATCAGATTTTTCTCATATTTTGTGAGAAATGGAAGCTAAACCAAAGTAGCACGTCTCACAAAAAAAGAGAGAGCTCGGCAAAATGAAATCTTTGTGCCAATAGCTTCTGCAAATGACCTCTAAAAGCCGAAGTACACCTCGAATTCGCATTCTTTCCCAAAGGTCCGAGTTTGGTAAGCAAAGAGGACAAACAAGTAAAGTCGTGCATCCTCTCTCAAATGGTTGAGTTTGGTGTAATCTCGCATTCTAATTAGAATGCCCGAGTTTTTTAAATTAGGCGTTCAAACTGTGAAGGAATCAAATCGCTCAAAACATCACAAAATCCCGAAATTCTCCAGGCAAGGTCGTTTTTTCAAGTCAAAATAAAGTTCACTCTATTTTTTATTTAAAGCCCGAAATTCATTAAGGTAATGGGCAAATAGTCACAAACTCGACCCTTGTCATTTGCGAGAAAGGTAAGTAAAGTTGCACCAATACATAAAAGAACCCGAATTCACTTAGGGGTGTATAAATGAAATTTGACACTTTGAGTCATTTTGTGAAAAGCAAAAGAAAAGTCGCGCATTCTAACCATATAGGCCGAAAAAAGAGAAGCAAGTCTAAATCGCAAAAAGGGGGCTCGTCTAGCCGAAACTTTAGCTAAGTTCAAGTTCGCAAAATCGGCTTCATAAGCCGAAAATGAAATCAAAGGTTAAATTCACACACTCCCTCAAAATTGCACAAATCAAGTGAAAATGTCGAATTTCAACTAAGGGAATAAAGCTTGACATTTTAATAACAAGCCCCGAATTCCATTCAAGTGAAATTAGGCGTTTAAAGGTTGAAGATGAATTTGCGCATTCTGTGGCCTAATTCATCCTAAGTGAAAAGGGGACATTTAACTAAAACCACCCAAACATCAAAAGGACCGAATTTCATACTGGAGAAAGAGGGGCATTTAAAGTTAAATTTAATATTTGTTAAATTAATTTATTTAATTTTTCAAATGATTAATGCGGGTCAAAATTGATTGTTTGCAGATCGACGACGTCGCTGAAAGAGCCAGGAGAAGGCCTGGAACTAGAAACCAAGCATGGGGAAGCGCACCATCATGAGAACACAAGACGAAGTCCACCCTCAAGACCAAAGTCAGAAACACAGTTGGATTTAATTCCAGAAATTCAGTTTCTCAAAACTGAATTTGTTTAATGTAAACAACTGCCTGTGGGCCCTGTCTAATGAATTCAAAATGAGGGGACACAGGTCAATTATTTCCAACTACCTGATTGACCAAGTTGAAGCCAAACAGTTGTAGGTAGTTGAAAATATGGTTGGGAGGATAACTGATAGTAACTGGGCATGGATTAAAGCTGCCAGGCTTCTAGAAGGCAGATCAAGACTGTTGGATGCAGCAAATCCTGGCCCTCGATTCAAATTGTAAATTCTATAAAAGGCAAAGGCCTTTCTCTTGTAAAGGGTTAGATTGTTAGATTTTGGTTAGATTTTTAGAGTTAGACAGTTAGAGAGTTAGAGTTTTTGTAGAAGGTTAGAATTTAGTAGTTAGGAATAGAGTAGAACTGCTACAGAAATTGTTGTAGTGACAGCCAAAATCAATAATATGAACATTGAAGTATGCTGTTTGTTATCTTGTTTTTCTTTTGTTTGCATGGTTTCCTTCAGCATGTGTAGATAGATCCTTTTGGTGTGCAAGTATTTGATGGATTCAAGTTCATACCATTGGGGATATACCGATTGTGTATCCCTGTGTATGGTTAGTCTGAGCCTTTGAAATTGTGTTTAGTTCAATTGCAGGTGTCATTTTGAGCTGCGCCAAAATTGGGTGATTAGCCATGCACCTGCAGTCTGAAAATCTTCTAAGTCCCCTTGAAGATTGCACCGTTCTTGTGAGGTTGTGAGTTATTTTGGCCAAGCAGAGATTGGTTATGTTGAATCCGTCTACTCACACACTAGTCTTGTTAATTTTAGGTCCCCTAAACCCTTCTCCTTTGCTTTTATTTCCCAGATCGAGAATCGCAGTAGACCAGCTTGTTGCAAACGTAAGGCCCCTTGTACTCCTAGCAAAACACATCAACCGTTGAGTTATCCCGCAGTCATGAACTGACATTTGGAACCTTGAGGTTGTCCCCATTGATCAATTAAAAACAGCATTAGGGCTTCCTTATACAAGAGAGGATAGGATACTCATCGTGAACATTCTATTTTGCATTGGTCGGATAGGGTCATAGCAATATGATTTTCGCCACGTCAACACCTCCTTGGACAACCTCTTGTGGATTCCGCCTTGCAACATCCGTGTTATGTACATAGTGAATGCATCATTCACTCTCTTATAATCTTCACTTTGCTACATGTTCAGTTGTGGATGACATTCATAACTCCTGTATTGCCCTTGTCCATTCCCAACTTCACCCTCTGCATATCAATTCTTTATAAGTAACAAATCGTGCAAGCAGGTACACCAAATAGGAAGTCATGGTGAATGACTTGGATCTCTCCACATTCCTCTACTGAAAATACAGATTGTCACTTATGATTTTTGACCAATTGATCAATGTTCCCTTCAAACAATCCTGGATGAAATAGAACATCCATCCATCATATATTGCACCATGCGGCATCCCCATCTCGGTTAAGTAGGAATACTAAATCACTATATTCATCTTTGAAATTTGTGCACATGAGTGTCTTGGGAGCCTTGGAATGATGAGACCTAGGTTCGATCATCCACTCTTTGTTCACTATGGTCTTGCACGCATCCATCTTCTTATATCTTTCTTCATATTCATCCTTGGTCCTAGCCTTCGTATCTGCACCACGTGTAATTCCAAACACCTCAGCAACTGCATCCTCAACAAGGTAGGCAATGATGGAACCCTTAGGAGTCTTGATCATTCGGGAGCGAGGATCATAACATTGTGCACACTCCAGGATTAGCTCGCTGCACTGTATGGACTGTAGAAATCCAGTGGCCTGATAAATTCCACTCTTCATAATGTTTGCATAAGCTGGGAAAGGAATTTGGCTTCTAATTCCGAACATTCGCTGCCGCATCTGATCCATGTTCAAGAAATGCATGTTCGTGTCTATAATCTCCTTCCATCTGGATGACATCTTGGATTCTGGATAGAATCCTATCTCAACTATCATCTGTTGTTCCCTTCGAATGCTAATTCCGGACTTCGACATTGCACACCTGTATGAAGCTGGAAGTTAGCAACCGCGGAAAATATTCCTAATAACTACTTTCAGACTTGAATAAGTTCTGATTTCTTAATGATTTAGACAAGTTTATGGATGGAAATCAAGAATTTTATCCATATCATAGAGGAATTCTGAAAATAAAACAAAAATATGACAAGATTAGGCTATGAAACCCTGATGAAATTCATTAAAATCATTAATTTTCAAACTTAACAAAATCTAAAGACACCTCCTTATACTTGGAAATTTTATCAAAATTAGAGTGCAAAGGAGTTTATTTGGATTAGAAAATGAACTAGGAAAGGTGTGAAAAGTAGAATTTTCACTCAAAATTTGTCTGAGGACACCCTTGCAAGGTCAACAATGGCTGCCAGCAAGTCTGAAGACAACCTACAACTCTACAAATCAGTCACTAAAAATATGTTGTAATCGCATGTTATGCAAAACTTTGATGAAAACACTCTTCCCATGGTGAAAACTATCAAGATCAAATCGCGTAAGATCTGATTGGATTTGATTTGCCTCGAGATTGATGAGGAAACCCTAACCGCCCATGTTCTTGAATTGGCTTTTGGCGGGAAAACCAGGCTATAAATAATGAAGCCAAATTCATTGAAGGTAGTTGCTGAATAGAAGAATATTGTGCTGCTGCGAAGTGTATTACTTCTGCATGTGAGACCAAATCAATCAAGTGCACAAAGCATATCGGAGAAGAGACTGAGTGTGAGGGAGAACCTGGTTGAAGTGTTCAACTGGTAGAAGAGCAGAACCGGTAGTGTCCATACCGGCAGAGAAGAAGAGAAGGAAGCTACAGAGAAGGCAGAAACAGAACAGGTAGAGTTTAGCACCGTTAAAGTGCAGAGCACTGAGGAGGAGATCCAACGGAGAAGAAGAGAGGTATACCGGTAGAGTTTACCGGTAGTTAAGCAGCAGATGAGAGCAGCAGAAGAGTGAGTCAGTGTAGCAGAGAAGGTATCTCACCAGCAGAGTAAGGTATATGAAATGGTTACAAGATTCACTTGTAACAAGATAACTACTTTTGTATTTGATGTTTTCATCGTGATCACTGAGTTGTAGCTCGGTGCAGGGGTTGTAGGTCCTTTGGGTTGTAGCCCATGAACAAGTTAGGGGTTGGTGCTCCTTGGGTTGGTGCCCTAAATCAGGGGTTGTAGCTCCTTGGGTTGGTGCCCTAAACATTGTAACAGAATTTCATTGTGAGGTTGGATTGGAGCAGTAGACTCCAACAGCATTGCTCACCGAAGTTTTTCCCATCTTGAGTTTTCCTCGTATATATTGGTGTTATGTGATGTCCCTTGTGTATGTTTGCATTTGTGTTGGTCTTCCCACTAACCGGTAAGTCTGCATTGTGTTAGATACCATAACTGGTATACACACCTAGGATAGCTAAAGGGAAAAAATTTGAGAACCACTGATTCACCCCCTCTCAGTGGTGCATTGTGTCTAACAATTGGTATTAGAGCCTAGGTTCCCAGTCAGACGAGCTTTCTTCAGCTTGGGTAGATTCTGGCTTAAGGATACAATGGTTTGTTTAATGTCAATTCCTGCTCTAGTGTTTAATGGATCAAACTATTCTATTTGGAGTTGTAGAATGGAAGTCTACCTGTCCTCCCTGGGTTATGATGTCTGGATGGCAGTTATTAATGGTCTCCCTAGGAATATTTGTCCTCCCATCGGCACTGAAGAAGAAAGAAGATGTATATGCAACGAAGAAGCCATGAAGGCTATATTCAGTGGGCTCACCAGTGATGTTCTCTCACAGGTGGATAAGTGCAAATCGGCAGAGTCTATGGGATAGACTGAAGAAGCTATATGGAAATAAACCCTGCACCACTGTATCAACTTGTGAGAGTGAGAGCAATAGATACATGTGCAGATGACATAGGCAGCTCAGATAGCTGCAGCTGCAATGATGATGAGGAGACTCATCTTTTCATGGCCCATGAGACAGTCATTGAGAATCACACATTAAAAGGGGATAATGCAGATAGATCCCACCGGTATGATGTGTTTGACAGCGCCACTGAAAAGGAAGAAGAAGGAGACAAGGTAAATAGATCTAGCAGGCAAGATCTATTTGGAAATGATGATGAAGAAGAAGAAGATGCAGAAGTAGATCTTGAGTGTGAACTGGTAAGTGCTCTAGAAGAGCTTCAAGATGTTAGAAATGATTTTAAAAACTACAAAAGATCAGTTCATGAGGATTGCAGCTAGTTGAGAACCTGCCTTGAAGTGTCAAACCAAAAGGTTGGTTTATTGACCACTCAACTAGAAGAGACAAAAAGATTGACTGATGATTTGAAATCAGTCTTGGACTCCAAGGAAAGTGAAATTGAGAGTCTAAGAAATGAATACAAGCTGTTTAAGAATGCTGCAGTTGTTGAGCAAAACCGGCTGATCAGATGCCTTGAAGAATCTGAGAAATGTATCTCAGAGTAAAAGACTCAACAAAAAGACACAAAGGAATGCAGGTACAAAGATCTAAGGGCTGAGCTAGAAACGAAGGATAAAGAGCATCAGCAGGTAATAGTGGAAATGGAATTCCTCAGGAAAGAACTTGAGAAATGTCAAGATGAGCTCAAGCTGAGGATGAAGAATGACGTTGCATGGAGAAACAATGCAGATCTGAAAGGAAAAGGAAAGATGAGGGAAGACAGTGTTACCAGTAGCATGAATAGGAGAACACCTCCTACCGGTAGAAGACAAAGAAATGTTGTTGCCACCAAGTCTAGACAAGCTTGGCAGAAGAAGAAAACAAATGGAAGATTTGCAGAGAATGGACAACCCTGGATCCATTCCCGAAGAAGCAAAAATGCAGATGCCAAACCGGTAAGAACACCTCATGTTTGGCAGAATAAATTTGTAAGTAATAAGCCTCCTCTCTCCGGTTATTGTTTTGGATGTAAAGATTATGGCCATAGGGCAAGAGAGTGTAAAATGAGGTCTAGGGATAGACAGAGTGTGCTTCCTAGGTATAATAATTCAGATGGCTATAGATTTCATGCATATGAGCATAATGCATCTAGGGGTAGAAGCATGCATACCCCCTCTCCCGGTATTGCTAATGTTGTATGTTATAACTGCAAAAGACCCGGCCATAGAAGTTATGATTGCAGGAGGACTCGTAGTCCTATGGCAACCGGAGGATCAATCATGCTTAGTATGAGAGCAGTTACAGGGGACATGAGCAGCATAGATCGGCTTGGAATAAGAGGAGAAATGTTCCTACACAATCAAGGAATTCAAGGAAACCAGTAACCAACCAAAATGGCATGATCAGAAAAGGAAGAGCAAACCGGTATGTTAGAAGATTCCCCAATCATGAGGTTGGGATGGATGTTGTGTGCTACTATAGCACTACTTCCTACTCTAATGGAAAATCCGGAAGTGTAAGGATCAATCAGCAGGAAAAGAAGAAACCTGCTCCCCGGACTGAAAAGGGGTAAGAAAAGCGAGACCAAGCAGACATGGAGGAAGAAGCAGGAAAATAGGACCATGGACCGGCATTGTGCATTTAATGCACAAGTGATATCTCCTATGGTTTAAAGGAGATGCAGGACTCAGGGGGAGTTACATATTGACCAAATCATTCACCCCTTAGTTGAACATGGATAAGGAGATGAACAAGTTGTTGCCAGTAAGAGGAAGAAAATATGATGGCAGTATGTGTAGTTACCCTGACTACTCATGGAAGATGGTTTACTGCTACAAATGAAATGAATGGTAGCAGAGGAAATTGGAACCGGGAAATAAAGGTAGAAAGGAAAGTGTCTCAGTAGAGACAAGAGACCAGTATGAGCAGCATCTTACCGGCACGAATGTTAATCAGTACTGCAAGATATGTAAGTCAAATTCAATGAATTGGGGGATCTTTGCAGTAACTCTGATAAGCTTGGTTGGATGTTGTTATGTCTCGGGTGTTATTGAAAAGGACCTGAATGACATGTATTGGTCCGGTAGCTGATCTTATGTGCATACATCTTTATGAGTCAACCGGTTGGATATGTAACCTGCAGTTGGCATTCAGGTCATGATGGTAGATGTCATAGGTATTGAGGTGAGTACCGTTTTGGAATCTGGCAGATGAGAAATGAAGACCAGAGATCTATGGTTCAGGGGGAGTTTAGAGCTATATCCTCAGATTGATATCAGATATACTGAACATAGAAGCAGAGAGACCCGTGTTAGCTGTTAAGGGTTGTTTGGTACCTGAGCTTTTCATCTCAAGTGTTGATGATTGAGATAATGTTGTGTATAATCTTCAAAGGGGGAGATGCACCCAGTAACAAGGGGAGAAAGATTTTTGTCAGTGCTCGGTAGATACAAGGAGGAATGTTATCCTGACAGTGCCCTTTGCCATTGTTGTCAAAGGGGGAGAAAGTTACTATAGTATCCGGTATACTACATGTGTTGACATCAATGCCAAAGGGGGAGATTGTTGGCATTGTGTTGTCATTGATGTCAACAGGTATAGGATGTTATCGGTATCATTGACATTGATGTCAACTAGTGAACAAGAGGTTGGTGGCATTAGAGTTTAATGTCAACCGGAATAGAAGATGGACCAGTAAGGGAGAAGAGCTGATGTGTTGTCATTGGTGACAACCAAGTGACCATCTTCATGCAGAAGGAAGAACCGGCATGTACCGGTATGATTGATGTGCAGTAATGTGACCACTCTGAAAAAGGGTTGTTGATATGGTGTTGCATACAACTGGGATGAAGAGATTACATGATGAGCATTGGTTATGCTAAAGTGGCAAAATACTGTTTGGTTCGCATCAACACCGGAGGAGAAGTAGAAGTATGAGTAGGCCACCAGATTGCTAGTGTAAGGATAACTAGCAAGTCTCCCACCGGATGAAGAAGCTTTCCGAGGATAGGTGATAGGTTGACAAAGTATTTTCCCTCTGTGTGCAGGATGACATATGTCATGTGGATGATGTATCCTCCCTTCAGTAAAGTCACACTTGTACCGGCAAAATGATTCCCTGAGATAGGCAGGTGATTGAATGCAAAGACCAATTGTACAAGTGGAAGAATGAGGAGTTGAGATGGTGTGTTTGTCATCTTGACAAACCAGATGAGAGGAGATCCGGTTTGATGAAGAAGAATGCTGGTGAGTCTACAGGAATATACATGGGATACCGGGACATTGAACGAAGGTTGATGCAGAACAATTGGAGTGTGATGACTTGGTGTCATCAATGTGTCTCACCGGCAAGAAGGAAAGTATGTTGCCCACCGACAGACACATCTACCGGAATCTGCATTGGTAATAGTTGACATGTTATGTTAATCGGTGAAACATCAGAGAAGAGACAAGGAAGATAAGGTTCTCACCTGATAAAGATGGAGTTCGTTGAAGGTTGATGACAGAGTGTCATCAAGAGTGCTTACCGGTATGTAAGTCCACCGGTAATATGGACAAGGTGCAGATGCGGATGTCTTCCCACCTTGTGGGAATGAGCATGCTTTGGATAGACATGTCTGGAGACCGGTTTTGGTGTTCCACCGGTAGTTCAACAAAGAGCAGACATGAGGAGTTAACCGGTAGAATGTGAGATACCGGCAGGATTAGAAAACTGGCAGGAAAGAGGAACTGGTAGAGTGTTTGGTCGGTGATCCTATCTGGACCGACATGAAGAGTCAAGCTGGCAGTTGGTCGACATGGATGCCACATGGAGTCAAGGTGGCGGACCTGCATTCGGATGAAGAAGGAATGTACACCAATGGGGTAGTTGCAGAGTTGGTCGACATTAATGGAAGATCCCACAAATCACGGGACGTGTTGCAGAGTTGTTGCAGAGGTTTGCAGCTCAAGGTTTGGAGGACAACTTAGAGCCAGCTAAGAGTGACTGAGGAGATCGAGGCGGATGAAGGAAACAGCAAGACCGATCTTGGTGGTTGACCAAGAAATCAGCCGATAAAGGAAAAAGCAGATCGCCAGAGATAGAAGGCGTGATCAAGAAGGCACGTTAATGGCGGAGTTGTACAGTTGGTTGTCTGGGTGATCAAATTGGGCAAGATCTGATTGGATTTGGTTTGCCTCGAGGTTGATGAGGAAACCCTAACCGCTCATGTTCTTGAATTGGCTTTTGGCGGGAAAACCAAGCCATAAATAATGAAGCCAAATTCATTGAAGGTTGTTGCTGAATAGAAGAATATTGTGCTGCTACGAAGTGTATTACTTCTGCATGTGAGACCAAATCAATCAAGTGCACAAAGCATATCGGAGAAGAGACTGAGTGTGAGGGAGAACCTGGTTGAAGTGTTCAACTGGTAGAAGAGCAGAACCAGTAGTATCCATACCAGCAGAGCAGAAGAGAAGGAAGTTGCAGAGAAGGCAAAAACAGAACCGGTAGAGTTTAGCACCATTAAAGTGCAGAGCAGTGAAGAGGAGATCCAGCAGAGAAGAAGAAGAGGAAAGGTGTACCAGTAGAATTTACCGACAGTTAAGTAGTAGATGAGAGCAGCAGAAGAGTGAGTCGGTGTAGCAGAGAAGGTATCTCACCGGCAGAGTAAGGTATATGAAATGGTTACAAGATTCACTTGTAACAAGATAACTACTTTTGTATTTGATGTTTTCATTGTGATCATTGAGTTGTAGCTCGGTGTAGGGGTTGTAGCTCCTTTGGGTTGTAGCCCATAAACAAGTTAGGGGTTGGTGCTCCTTGGGTTGGTGCCCTAAATCAAGGGTTGTAGCTCCTTGGGTTGGTGCCCTAAACATTGTAACAGAGTTTCATTGTGAGGATGGATTGGAGCAGTAGACTCCAGCAGCATTGTTCATCGAGGTTTTTCCCATCTTGGGTTTTCCTCGTATATATTGGTGTTATGTGATGTCCCTTGTGTATGTTTGCATTTGTGTTGGTCTTCCCACTAACCGGTAAGTCTACATTGTGTTAGATCCCATAACCGGTATACACACCTAGGATAGCTAAAGGGAAAAAGTTTGAGAACCACTGATTCACCCCCCTCTCAATGGTGCATTGTGTCTAACACAATATGTAATTTGTCGGGCATTCTACTCTTACCACATCTACTCTTCAATAACCAAAACTTGTCGATGATCCTTGAACAAGCTTCTGGGTCATCATCATGGGCTGACTTAGCTCCTTCCACACTCACGTAGATCATGTCCTTAGGCTCAGGTAGATGAAAGGCTTCACTAATGGCTGCCTTCGAGAGATATGCAAGTATTCTTCCATCCTTCGCCACTATTCTTCTTGAGGGGGAATCGTAGTGTTTGGCACATTCGACAATTAACTCATAGCATCCACCGTAGGAGGGAAACCAGTTGCATTTATAATCCCACTATCGATCATCTTCTTTGTTGTAGCAGTAGGCTCACTTGTGTACAATGGGCTCCGGAACTTCTTGGTGTCGAATTTCCCGAGATTGGTATCTCCTATTCTACTCCAATGAGACGTGATCTTGGTTTCTAATGCATCGCTCCTCGAGTCTTCCTTGATGAGTGCTTGACAGTTCACAGTTCCACTAGTTTTAGGTGCCGCCATCCCTCACCTATAAGAGATGTGTAAATTAGGAGAATGGTGAAAGATATGCAAAATATTAATGTAATGAAGCCTATTTGCTAATGAGAATGATAGAAGACAACCTGCAATGTCGACTTAAATCAATCTTACATTCAAATGAATCAGAGACTAAATGCTAAATAAGACTGATTTTTCCACCCATTTGCACTTTTAGATGAATTAGCAGCAATGAAAAGATCAATATCTGACTTCAATCAGACCTGTACCTGATCTTCTATCAGTCAAAACACAATACTTACCTCTAATTTTTTATGTTTAACCTTAAACCTGATCCAAGAGGTGTCTGATAATACCAAGGAGTTCGCTGCTCTTCAAATGAATTTTTGCGATGTCCCCACTATAGTCAGTTTCAGTGACTGATGGGTTAGCCTATTATTTTGGACTCTCGTAGCTAACATTCTGGATAGAGGGTCTCAGGGGCAGTTCCCCTTCTTCAGTTCAGTCTTGGGTTCAGTTCCAGGGCCTTAGCAGTTAGTGTGTGGGCTTAGTTGAGGGACTTACTATTTATAGTCAGTCAATCTGGCAGTTGTGCTATTTTTAGTCAAGGCACCTGGACACATGGGGGTTATTCAGTGTTGACTCCAGCTTCAGACGGTACGTCAAAAGATTGAATAATGAAGGAGATATTAATATTCTAGTGGCTAAGATATTTAATTAACTTATATGGTTATTATAAAGTCATAAAGTGACTTTATTAAATTAAAAGCCACTTAATATTATAAAATGATTTTTATTGAATCACTTAAATGATTTTGGGCACCCAAGTTGACTATTGAACTATGCAAAGTTAATTAAATACATTTTAATGTATTTAAAATGCATTTGGCCGTACTTAGTGAAAATCATGCCATTTGGGGGATATAAGGAAATTGAAAGCAATTCAAACTCTATTATTGATTATTTGACATTGCTTGATTTTGCTCTGTGGATTGTTTGAGACAAGGGTTTCACAAGGTTTGCTATTGAAGAACGTGCATTCTTCATGGATCTGTGATTCTGAGGCTATGAAAGACCAGCTGAATTATTGCAAACTGAGAGGGCTTCATTCAGGAGTCTTTATGTGCTTCATCAGAGGTTAATGTATTAAGTTATTTGCAGATTTTGAATAAGAAGAGGGGCATTCAGGGTTAGACGTCCCATTTGCAGCATTTTGAATTCAATAAAAGCAATCGTACACTTCTCCTTTGCTGGCCGTACACTTTCAGCTTGCCACGTGGGGGTTCCAGGAAAAACGTTTTTGACTGGAGGCTAAAACGCCTCCCTAATTTGCATTATGAGTGCACAATTCCCAACGCCTAGCCTATTCAGGCTATTCCATCAATTTTTTGGCTCAGAGAAATCACATTCTGGATTTGTACTCTCATTTTAGTTAGTTTCCCAGTTTTGGCTGGCAAACTCCAAAATTCTTCATTTAAAATAAGTTGAGGACCTACGAGTATGCTATTAGCAGTAGAATTAATTGCATCTGTTATCTTATTCATAATTTAGTTGCAGCTACTCTCAATTCTGTTTCTATTCAGTTTTATGTGCAATTCTTGCCTGGCACACTTGTTATTTTTTGCTCTAAAATTGTTCAAAAACCTTGAAAATCCAAAAACACAACAGCAATTGTATTTCAGGAGAGTTAGAACCAGTAGTGTTCTTACAATTTTTCTGCTAGATGATGAAATTCGCCTCTTGTGCTTCCTTTGCTGAATAAGTCCGCCCTTCTTGATGAATTTCGCTGCACCAATGATGTAATTCGCTGATATTGATGATGATAAAAAATTGCTTCTGCTTTGTTGCTCGTGAATTTGCTAATTATAGGAGGAATCATTTTGATTTGATGCTGGAAATGATCTTATATAGGCGCTCAAAGGAAAAGTTGTGTCTTTTCCTATGAAGGTCGACCTAATTTGGTATAAATAAAATCACAAATTATCTTTTCAATGCCTCTTCAAGGTGGCCGACTTATCACTCATCTAAATATTTTTCATTCAAAATCTATTTTTGTATTTTGGTGCCAAATTAGATAGGCATGAAAGTGCATTCAAACATAAGAGATTTCGCTTTCAACAAGGATCACATGAAGTTTGCTCATAAACCTATGCACATGAAGTTCGCTCTACTTTGGGTGCACATGAAGTTTGCTCCATTTCTCATGCACATGAAGTTCGCTCCACTTTGGGTGCACATGAAGTTCGCTCCAATTTGGGTGCACGTGAAGTTCCTCTTAAATCTTTCCTTTCATCCTCATTATAACTCGAAATCACTCTTTTCTAAGTATCAAATCGGCTCAAGGCGAACAATCTCACATCTTCTCTTGAGCAAATAAGGCAAATTCGCTCCCAAACGCATGCACTTGAAGTTCGCTCCAACTTGCATGCACTTGAAGTGAATTTCGAATAAAAAATGAACTTGCTCTCAATCATTTCTATTGCTTCATCGACTCAAATCTTAAGTTTTTTATTCATTCATTCATGAAAACATGCCAAACTTACATCATAGAAGGCCTGAAAGAAAAATTCGCTCCTATCAAAGAGCACATGAAGTGAAAGTCGATCCAAAGGAGGAGCACTTGAAGTGATCTTCAAATCAAAATCATGTTCACCATTTTCACTTATGATAACTCAAATGCTCTAATTCGCACTCAAACCAGGCTTCTAAGATAAATTCGCTCCAAAAGTGATGCTCATGAAGTTCGCTCCTGAGGTCATGCACCTGAAGTGAATTTCAAATCAAAACTCTAACTCTTCTTCACTCACTTTCACTCACTCACTTAACTCTAATGTGTCATACCATGCTCAACATGAAGTCTTAGGATGAATTTCGCTCTGAGAGAGAGACACATGAAGTTCGCTCCAAATCACATGCACATGAAGTTCGCTCCAATTTGATGCACTTGAAGTGAATTGGAACTTGACACTTAGTGTTTGCTTGCTCACTTAGTATTTGCTTGCTCACTCTCCTTCATTCCATTCATTCAATTTTGATGAAACTAGGCTCATGTGGCACTCCAGAAACAATTTCACTCTCAACTAAGGGCATTTGAAGTGAATTTCGCTCCTCAAGAGGAGCACTTGAAGTTTTTTGCCCTCAACCTTGAGCACTTGAAGTAGCTTGAAAATGCACTTTGGGTTGAATGCCTTAGCTTATGTCTATATATACCATAGGACCTCAAAACTCATCTTAAATATAATTTCTCCTTCGACTTGAGGCAACAAGAGTGAAATTCACTCTGGGAGAGGGGCACTTGAAGTTTCCCTATATAGCAGCCTCTCATTCATCCTTAGGTTGAACTCATGATAGACTTGACTTCTCATGATATCTAGATGCTACAAACTCACTCATTTCACCTGCAAGAGGGAGATATTAGACTGAGAGACTAGGACTCGAGCAAAAAAAGGGGGGTCCCCATTTTGATGGGGCAATGTGTGAAATGGTCACAAAACAACCCTTTTCCAATATTGAGAGGAACGGACGCTCCTGTCTTCTGCTTTCCTCTTTGCACAATTGTAAAAGTTTCCAATTGCCTTATTACCTCAAGTAAGACCATCCTGTTTGTGGGAAACATGGGCAGCTTGTATGGGGTCCAGTGAATCCTTGGATTCGCAAATATGTAAATCTGGGCTATTGGATATACCAATATCCGAATCTGCTAATCAAATCCTTGGACTCCTGATAGAGTCTTTGATGAAGGCCTCCCGGAAGGGTTCTTGTGATATGCATGAGAAATGCATCATTGACCCTCTTAAAATGAAATTTCTCTTCCAAATGCAACTGTGGGTAGCAGTCATGAACACTGAACTAGTTCTCTTTGTTTCCCACTATCCCTCTACACACTAGGCCTTTGTATCTATATGTTTTGGCCAAGGAATAGATCAAGTAGAAACTCTTGTAAAATGCTCTATTCTTCTCTAGGTCCTAATTTGATCATCCAAGTTATCACTAATGATCCTAGCCCAGTTGATCATCTTCACGCCAGCTATAATCTCATGGATAAAGTAGTATATCCATGGCTCTAATGGAGCACCTTGTTGAGTGCCCATAACTCTGTTCAACAAGACAATAAGGTCGCCATAGTCTTCCTTGAAAGAGGGTCTGAGAAGGGTCTTAGGCATCTTTGACACACTCTTCCTTGGCTTCTCCAACCATGAGTGGTTGATGTTAGCTTCATACTCTTCTATGTTGTCTTCATATAGTTGGTTGCCTTCTCTCTGGTCATATAGACCGTGTTGTGGTATTTGGGAATATGGAAGGCCTCTCTTATTGCCACTTCTCCTATATTGGTGAGCACTCTACCATCAGGGGCTAGAATCTCTCTATCCACAAGGTTGTAGTGTTTGGAACACTCAACAATTAATTCATTACACTGGACTGCCAGAAGGAAACCAGCAGCTTGCACAATTCCGTTTCTCATCATTCTCCGAGCAATCGGAGTGGGTAACTGTGTTTGTGCCATGCATTCTCTTCTTGAACTCACGAAGGTTGATGTGTCCGAGGTTGTTGTCTTCAACCTGCCTCCACTTTGAGTTCATCTTGGATTCCGAAGGGGAATCCTTGTCTACTTGGAACTTCATTTGAATTTTTCATGATGATCCGGCTCCTGAGGTCATCCAAATCTGCAAAAAAATAAAGAAGATTAAGTTAAAATCTTCATTTTAACTGTAAATTTGGAGATTTTAGCAGCTAAGTAAATTCTGATTTTCAACTTTTCAATGCTTAGCATTTTGGACAGGTTTTCAACACTCAGATGCTTCTGAAAGATCTTTGAAATATAACCAAATTTGGGAACCTTGGGTCTGATTTTGATCAAAATCAGACCTAAGGATGAAAATCTAGGTCCAAAATTCCACTAAGTATGCATCAAGATTGTATCCAAAGGGCAGAAAAATGAGAGAGAATGGAAGGAAATTATAACAAATTAGTTCTTTCTCTCTAAAAACTCTGAAAAATCAAGTCAAAAACCCTGATAATCTGCCTTTGAAACCCATTTTCACCTTCAGAAATAAGACAAGAAAGAAGAAAGAAGGTGCTGTTTGTAATAGAAGATCTGAGGTTGCACTTGAAATATTGTGAAAATGTTCTTCAAAACCTTCAAGATCCTCTTAAATCTGTGTTGAACTCTTCAAAAACTTGTTGAAAACCTTCACAACCTGTATAAAACTTTTCAAAAACCTCTCCAAATTCTCTCTTAAATTCGAACTTCTTTATGAATAAAATGAGAGAATGAAAGGCTATTTGTATTAAAACCTTAAGAAGTTCGAATTTTCAGTTTAGAAACGCAGCAATCCTTTCCAAATTTGAACTTGATTTGCTTCCAATATTGCTTCAGTCCTTGAATTCGAAAAGAAAGTTGCCATTTTCATTCTTAGTTGAGTTGAAACTCTTTAGGAAAGTCTGATTACGAATTTCAGTTTCAACGGAAAGTTTCTAATTTGATTTTGAGCTCATGAATAGAACTCAATCTTCAATTTCTTTCCATTTGAAAACTTTCTAAAATTGCTTTCCTAGTTCGAACTTGGATGAATCTTCTTGACAGCCAAGCAGATTTTATGAGAATCTTTCTTTCCTTCAAACTTTAGTAAGTTTCTCAAACACCTTAGGGCGGACTGGAAAGGATTCATTCCCTTGTAACTTTGGCAGACTTCATTGCTTTCATTTCATATTGCAACTGATTCTTTTCTTCTAAGGGCAGACTTCATTGCTTTCATTTCATTTTGCAAGTGAGAGGGCGGACTTGATAGGTTTTATTCCCTTTGCTAGTTGATAAAGTGTTGTTGTAGGGCGGACTTCATAGAATATGTTCCCAAGTGTGGGCGGACTTGCTTAACTCCTTGCACCTCCTTGATTGTTGTTTCCTAAACCCTTGTACCATATTTTATCTCCCTAGGGCAGACTTCATTACAGTTAAGCACCTCTTACAAGGCGGACTTGAAGGGAGTTGTTCATCTTTCATCTTTACTAGGCGGACTTGACCACACTTTTGCATTATGTTCAGCGGACTTCATGGAAGGTATTCCTTTATGTGGGCGGACTTCCTTAAGACCATGACCATGCAAAGTCCTTTCCAAGGCGGACTTGGAGGGAGTTGTTCATCATGAAAACCAGATTTGAAACCCTCATATCTCACTCAATTTTACTCGGATCATCTTGAAATTTTGAAATCATACATCATTTTACCCTCGAATTCCTCTGGATTCCTCAAATTTAGGAACTTAGCTTTTTCGGACAAAATTTGAATTTTGGGTGAAATTCTTGATCATTTTCAATATAAGTCAGAGCCAATAGTGCAATCCCTAGATCCCCTTTCCAAAAAAAGAAAAAGCAAGGTTCCCTAAAAAATAGGAAAAACTTTCTAAAAATAGCCATTTCAGGGATCATGCTCAAAGTGTCAAAAACGAAACTTCCTAAAAAATAGGAAAAAGCAAAAAAAAGCAAAACTTTCCAAAAATAGAAAGTTGTCCAAATTGACCCAAATTAATTGCAATCTTCGTCCTTTGGACTTTCTAGGCACATTGACGGTGTCGAGACTCTATTCTGACCATGGTTTGCACAAACTGACTTATGACTTCCAAAACTCAGACCTTTCAAAACTAACAAAATTGATGTCGGGAAGGCTGCAAGACTCTAGCAAAACCCTAAAAAGCAAAAGCAAGGAAGGTCCCCATTCTCAATGGGGTGATGTGTGAAAAGGTCACAACACATACCCAGGCAAACCTTGATGAATGATGGAGTGTTGAAGGAGGGGCAATCATATGACTTCCACAGGTGGTACAACCTGCTCAAAATGAGGAAGGTTATGTTTGAAGATATCAGCAATGGTTGCACCCAAATTGAAAATGCGACTAGCGTGATACATGATAAAATTGTGGCAGCAGTTGAAACAATACTTGGCAAGGAGATTAAGGAAGAAGTCCACATAGTAGTTGACCAATTGATAGAAAGAGTAAAGTATAAAGTTTTTAGGGCAGCCAAATCACTTTCAAAGGGGCAGCTGGAAGACATTCAATCATTCATGACACTTGTAGGCAAGATAAGTGACTTTGGGCCTAAGTGGGAGAAGATTTTTGTTATTGCCTTGGCCGAGTTGGACTTCATGGAAGATCGGTTGAAGGTTATGCCTAATGTTCCAGTGGATGAACTCAATTGCATCATGTCCAGATTCATTGAATTTGCTTCTAAGGAAAGAAATAAAGGGAACAAACTTCTAGACAAAAGTTTGTTATGATCCCATGTCGCGTCAATTTTTCTCATTGGAGAATTTTTCCTCGTAGTTTGTGCCAGAAAGATGCTACCTTCTCATTGGCCGATATTTAATAATTTGCAATAATTAGGTATTTTGTTGTAACAAACTCTAATTAGGGTTTAGGTGGTATGATCTTGGCCCTTGATTTTAGATCAATCTTGGCCACTCATTTGTATTGAGATCGTTATATAAGCTCAACTCATTTCATTTGTAAAGGACCGATTAGAAGAGATTTTGAAGAATTGTGTTTGAAGTATTTGCATGTTTCTTCATCCTTTTAAAAGAGAAAACTTAAAACAAAAAAGATAGAACAGATTTACTTGAGTATTTTAGATGAATGGAAGATCTTTGTGCATGATTGATGGTGAAATTTGCACCTTCATATTACTAGTATTTCGCTGATTGTGAAGTACCTTATGTAGTCAACTGAACTCCTTTGTCCAAGCTTAACTTCGATTGCTACTTGCCCATTGATATGCATCCCCTTGATGGTGTCGATGTCGTTGGTGGCAATTTGAATATCATGTGCTTACCTTAGAAGATCGCACTAGCTTTGTGGAGTTGTTCCTCGTATGTCAAAGCAAAGCGTAGTCGAACTTAACTAGAAATCGTTCATTGTCCTTGCATTCCTAGCCTTAGTTTAAGCATTCCTTAACCCTTAATCTTTTTGCATTTTTTTTCAATCAATCATTAGTAGTTGTAAATCAAGAACTTCATTGCATATCATTCGAAAGACTAGACTCATAGAGCATTCCTTGTGATCAAGAGATTCATCTCCTAAAGAACAATTACTTAAGTCCCTTTGGAAAAACAGCAATCACATCAGCCATTGAAGCTATCCACACATCAAGACTAGACATATATAAACCCTGGAGTCATCTCAAGTGATCCTTCCATTCAGCATTTGAAAAGATTTTGTTCAAGAGAGGATAGAGTATTCAATACTTTATTCTATGTTTGAAGTGTCATAAAACGCACATCAATGGTTACCTATTCAAATCATTCCTTCTATAATATATCAAAAGAAATTTTTAATAGTATATCAATATGTCGAAGGTAGCATAGCTCCACCACTAATTAGAGGAGCCCAGTGTTGAAAATTTGAAATGGACATTTGTTATAATTCTCAAAAATTATCCTTCTAAAATTCACCTCATATTGTCTTATACCATGATGCGGAAGATCTCTTGAAAATTATTAATGCAAGAGATGAAATTAGAGCATTTGTGTTTATGTAATCCTATTAGTTATCTTTTAGAATGAACCTTTCAATGTGTTCACCATAAACAAGCAGCCAACTCGTAACAATATTCCATGTCAAACAGGGAACAACAAATATGTTTTTTTTATGTTGAAAATGACTTCAACAAGCCTGGCTTCTTTGGAGCAGATCATATGTATTCTTATTGTGCACAAATTCTCAGAATCTGTTAGCAACCTTGTCATTTACAGGGACTTGGTATTTGACATAGGAAACAAGATCATATAAAGTGCAGCCGAGTTGATTTTGTGCAATGAAATGAACTCTTAATAGTTCTAAAGCTGCAAATAATTTTAGAGTTATAGCAAAGGCATAGAAATGATGTCAAATTACTTTTTCATGCCACCCAAATGAGATTTCAATAAAATAGTCCACACAAAATCAACATGCAAGAGTTCATGCTTGGAGTAACAATCGCATGAAAACTTAACTAGTTACCTTCTAAAAACAAAGGCATAAACAGTTGTATGTAGCACAAGCTGCTAATAAGATTCCACTACAATTTTAGTCCAGTTGTCACAAATTCTAAGAAAAACCCAAAACATACAAAGAAAATCTCTCCAACTGAAAGAAAAGTTCTTGATTCGCCATTCTAGTCACTTAACAAACTTCAACAGATCTAAAGGCCTAGACTTACTAGGTCCCAATGCTTGGCTACAAGATCATATAAATTTTCAAGAGCTAGTTCGGCAGCACTTTCATGTATAGGCTCAATACATGCAGCAAGAGAAAGTAGGCCAATGTATGGAGCACCATCATGAGGTTAGCAAATCTTGTTTACAATACTCATCCCCATAGCCATCCCCTAGACAGCAGGAAATCAAGGGATGTCTCTTAGCTGTCACCCATCTCTAGGTATTTCTAGGAATGTTCCAAGACACCCTCCATAAAGACTTGATATCTCTAAGACATTTGGTTGTCCCTATGACAGCCAAAGACGTATGAGACATCCCTCAACCATCTCGGGGATATCCAGGCATCCTCAACATCAATTTTTTTCCAATGTTTAAAAATAAAATAACACTTGAATATTTTATAAAAGACATCCCACACCCTTTATTCCACCCTAAACACCTTAAAACATAATCATATCCTCAAATCTGTTTTTTCTATTGTCATTTGAGTTTATTTTCAGCTCGAAGAAGAAGAAAAAAGGTCAAAGAAGGAAAGAGGAAGAAGATTTGCAACCACTCTGCATTAAAAGTCATTTTCACTCATTGCAAGGTATGCCACAATCACCATGGCTGTTTCTTCTTAGTTTGATTTCTTCTTCTTTTTTTGTCATAAAAACTTAGGGAGCATTTTTGCATTTTTTCTTTTCTTCTTTTATTTATTTTGTCATGAAACTTAGGAAGTGTTTTTCCATTATTTTTTTCAGTTTTCCCTTTACTGCCACACATTTCTTTGCAATTAAAAATAAGCAATAGTGATGTATATAAGATAGAAAGTGAGGAAGGGAATGTCAAACCAAAATGAAGTTGAAGGGAGTATGCTGGAGGGGGGTTCTCATTCTTCTAAAAACACAAGTGTTGTTGCAGAAAAGCATTTTGCATGCCCTTCAATCACTCTTAAGGATTATGCATAAGACCCTTTCAATCCCAAAATCCTTGATGCAATATGTCACCAATTTGGACAATAATCAGTCCAAAAATGCAAAGGGTAACAAAAATTGCTTGTGTCGTGTTTCCAGCTAACTTACTAGTTCGGGTACAGGTAATATATATATATATATATATATATATATGTATGTATGTATCCAAAATTATAAATTATAAGAATAGTGATGCTCGTAATTGCCAATAAATAGAATGTCTAATTATCTCACATTCATAATTTGCAAAAATGAAAATACTCAAGTCTCAAAATGTCATTACACAGTGAAAATTCAAAGTTACAATAAATATTTAGTAGTCTTCATATTCTTCATCAAGAGCACCAAGGCCAACATTTGGCTCAATTTCATTTGAACTACAATCAATAGAAATGCCACTCCCACTAGCTGTGTCACATGCAGAAGCTGCCTCATCTATAGAGACTTCATCAAGTTGTGCAACTGTAGCATCTAAATCAGTACACTCAAGGGTTAGATCCTCTATAGAGACTTCATCAAGTTGTGCAACTGTAGCATCTAAATCAGCACACTCAAGGGTTAGATCCCAGTTCTTTGTCACACCCTCATTATATTCAGGTGTCTTATGTGACAAGAGATTAAGGTTGGAGTGTACATAGACCAAATCCTCTTTTTATTTTTGCACCCAAATGATTGCACTTAACCAAGTGGATGAAAGAGTCTGTACTCCAATTCCACTCAGCTGAAGAACTTGCAGCCTTTTAAGTTTGCAAACAACATTTAGTATTTAATTTTTAAATTAAAAACATAAATTATTAAATTATATACTTCTAAAATAGAATATATAGCATAATAACATCAAATGAAAAAAGAGAAAAATTAAAAATTAAAAAGATACATACTTGAGGGTCAATTTTAATTGCAAGAGGTTGAAAGTATATGGAGCCTTGACCATGTAGATACCACCAATCATGAGCATCTTTCCTATATTTGTCTAAAAGAGCGAAAACATCATGATTTTTTGAAGATATGAAGTTGCCAAACTCACTCAAGACAATACTTTGCATATCTTCACCTGAAAATACCTTTCTAGATGCAGCCTTGTAGCCAACAGCAACTTCCTCATCCCCATAAGGTGGCACCCTCCTCAACAATGGAAGTATCTCTTTTCTATAATACTTTGGTGACAAAGCAAATACCAAGAGATGTAAGGGGGTAATCATCTTGTTCCAATGATCAACGATAATCTTTTGCACAATTTTAAAAAATGTTTTTGTTAGGTCATATTCGTTGACTTCTATTATTATTTTTCTTATTTTCTCCACCATGGAGTCCATGCCATCATAAATTTCACCCAAACATGGACGATCAATATCAACATACCTAATCATGCTAATGATGGGTTAAATGAAATTTAAAAAATATTCTACACAAGCCCACCACTCACCATCTAAGATCAATTCTTTTACTTTTTGTGCTCGACTGCCTCCATACACTACACAAACTATTGATGACCATAGAACTCAATGCCTCTCACACCTTTACAAGTTGTCTTAAGACAATATGTGAGACAATTATGTGAGATGCAAATCGAATTTCAGCAGCCTAACATGGTATAAAAAAATACATGTCACATATCAACAATAAAATTAAAAATATATTTAAAAAATTAAATTTAAATTACCTTCAACAACTCCAACTTGGAGAAGGTCCTGAAGTAACTTGTGACATATGATGATTAGTCACAAACATATGGATCGCCTAGCCCTCCATGTAGATTTGTTTGACCCACTCAATTTGTTTGTCAATCTTTTGCGATATCAAAAATGAGTGAGTAGACTGCACATGGTATCAAAAAAATGTGACTATATGTACCCTCCATTGTAGACCCAACTACTCCACAATTTTTAGCATTATTCGTTATGACTTGAACAACATTTTCAAACCCCACCATTTCAGTGGATTCTATGAGGATATTAGCAATGAAATTTGCATCTTTTACTTGCCCCTCACAATCCACTGCCTTCAAAAATGTTGCCCCTTTAGGAGACACTACTATAACATTGATTGACGGTCTACTTTTGCAATCTTTCCATCCATCAGATATAATGGACACAATTGTTTCGGTACATGTATCCTTGATTACTCTCAATGATGTCTCTATTGAGGCTTTTTGCTTTTCCAATAAGGTGGTTCACACCTTTTCATACCCAAGACTAATATAATCAGGAGGTGTATTGCAAAGGGTCATACTCGTCACCATATCCTACCCATAAGGTGATCTAACAAGGTTGAAAGGAAGCCCACTGCCATAAATGCAACAAGAAATGCTTTGATCTGCAATCTTCCTCACTTCATTTTTGAAGACCTTCTCCAATGGCCCCTTTTTCGCGAAACCGAAACATTCTCTTCAAAAGATGGTAGCATTGGCATGAAAGGATGTGAGCCAGCCAATTGTGATAAGCCACTAGGAAGTTTGTACAAGCTTCTCTTGGCAAGAAGATGTGTAAAATCCTTTGATCTATTACTTGCCATGTATGTCAACATCCTCTTGTTCTTTAATAAGGCCAATATTTGTTGTTTCGACCAGTGAAACAAACATCTGCAAAAAATCGTGATTATACCCGATTAATCGGGAGTCGGGGAGTTTGCCGATTTTTTCCCCCAAAAAATCGGATATAATCAGTCAACCCTAGGTCAACGATTTTTCCAAAAAAAAATCGCCAGAAAAACGCAAAAAAAACCCGATTTAAACGCGGAAAAAACGCAGAAAAAAGCATAACCCTAAACAAAGCGAAAACGACGGAAAGTATTGGTATTTTCTTTGGTTTCTTCCAAGTTCGAGGAGAAGAAAACACACGCACAGCGGATAGCCCCGTCGAGAAGAAATCGTGAGTTGGTCTGCTGAATCTCGAACTCGTGATATGCCTCGGGTCAAAGAAGGGTAATGCCCATATTGAAATTTTAATATTTCGATCTTAAATTTTAGGGTTTGTATGTCATGCTGCTATAGTTTTAATATTTCGATTTTTTATTTTTAGTTTAAATTTTTGCTTTTTCTAATAAAATTTATATTTTCATATTTTATATTTAAAACATGTCTATTTGTTATTTAATTTTAAAATTTCTTATAATGTATTAAAACTTAATATTTTTAAATATTTAAATAGATTTCAATTATAATATATTTATTGTTTAACGTTTAAAATTTAATATATCTATTAATAATAATCGAATTAAATTTTTAAATATACTATATTATATCTTTTAAAAATTTATTATAACATATATTTAAATTAGATTTTAATTATAATATATTTATTATTTAACATTTAAAATTTAATATATCTATTAATAATAATTTAATTAAATTTTTAAATATATCATGTTATAACTTTTATAAATTTATTATAATGTATTAAAATTAAATATTTTAAAATATTTAAATTAGATTTTAATTATAATATATTCATTATTTAACATTTAAAATTTAGTATATCTATTAATAATAATTGAATTAAATTTTTAAATATATTATATTATATTGTATTCAAATTTAATATAATGGTCTTTTATTTTTATTGATTTATTACTTATATTTAAAAAAATCAAATTTATAAAGGTGAATTTAATCATGAATTTTCTTTCAAACTTTTTCCCTTTGTTGAATTTCGTTCGAATTTAATGGTTGCCTAACACAAACTCAAACTCGAACTTTGTGACATTGGTTGGGGGGGTGTTGACATTCGGTTGGTTGCTTATTTTTTCACCAAATACATTTCACAGAAGTATTATTCAGTTTTTTATATTTTTTTCTATCAAAAATTAGTGTATTAAAATTTGTTGTTATGAATAAATGCTTACGAGGAATAATACATAACGCTGCTTATTAAATGGAGAACCCATTCATTGAGACCCTTATCATACTAAAAAGGAACTATGCCTATCCATCTAATGTTCATCCTATATATATTTCAATACAAGTAAGCAATAGCACATTATTACTTCCTTTTATTATTGAGGACAACAAAAATTAAGTCCTTGTATCTTAATAGTTGAATATAGGCAAAACCATCATCATTGTAATTGTTACATAGAATCATAGATAAGCGTCCCCTTGCTTCATACTACACAAAGTGATCTTTTCTTAATCAAGAAAAAAAGAAAGAAAGAAATGTTCACAGAGAACCAAAAATGCTCAATGGGATTCAAATATGCAACATAGAGCTTAAAGTATCTTCAACTTGAACAAATAAAAAGGTGTACAAATCTCATTTTAGATGAAACATTGGAAGACTACATATTCATATGCCTCAACCTCTAAAAACAACAAAAAATGTTTTGTTTATCCTCCCGAGATCTATGGCAGCTTGTGTTGATTTTTTTGAAATTTTGTACTTAGTTTACAGGTTGACTTTGTACAAAGACACAAACTATATTGTAATCAACATTTTGACATCTATCACCATCTAGATATTATTTATGTTGTGTTATGTTTTGTGCAATGTAATACGCGATATGAATATAAAAAATGAAAATCTATTTTCTACAATTCATGTGTTGAAGTGTCTATTTTATTTGCCTACAATATCTCTATGCTATGGAGATGCCCTTAAACATATAAAAAAATAGTTTTCGATTGCTTTTTTGCAATTTTTTATGTTTTTTTGTAAATCCGATTTTTTCCCGATTTTTTCAAAAAATCTTATACTTTTGTTTTGCCGATTAATTCCCCAAACGATTAATGTTTCTTTGGTTTCGACAACCCTTTTTATCTGGCGCAAGACACACTTTTACTCCCTATAAAGGAATAGCATAGAAGTGAGCTTTCACTCGAAAGTATGAGCACTTCTACTCTTTTCCACATTGGCTACAATGCCAAATATAACCCCCACCATCAGGAAGTTGTTGAATCATTGTTGTGCATTGCTAAAGAGGTGACGATGCATCAATTTCAAAGAAATCTCTACATTTTGATCAACAAAATTAGAACTTCCAACCCTTCTATATGAACCTTAAAAAAAAAAGTTACAAACTAACGACATTACAACTGAAAAAAATAAACTCAAAATTCGGCATTGAAACTCTTATTATGTATAAAAAGTTCCAAAAAAAAAATTAAAACATGAAAAATCTTCAAAGAAAGTTATTGAAAATTTGAAAAAATGAAAGATTTACTCACCTTTGGTGGCTAAATCTTCTTTGTGCAGCTATTTCTAACCTATTACTATAGGTCTTACTCAGCTATAGCCCTCACCTTCGAAAAAATGAAGTAACCTTCAAAATCCAACAATGACAGCTCAGAGGAAAAAAATGCAGTTTTTGATGTTTTGTGTTTTTCAAATAAGTTGCAAACATACAAAAAACCTCCCTTTAGGGCGAATGGAGTCATTGGAAACAATTTTTTATTTAAAAACGCATTTTTTTATATTAGAATATTTTTTGGCCCCATCGACAATGGGTATGTGAGGGTCTTGTTGGGTATGCCCAAGTTACTACCTAAGTGATACCCTAGGCTTACTTGGGAATACCTGGGAACAAACCCACAACGCACTAGTACCGGAACTGTACCCACATGAGTACGCATGTCAAATATGGAGGACCTGATAACACAAGTTTCCACTAATAATTTCCATGCGAGTTACACTAAGGTTGGGCACCATTTCTTAGGTGAGAGTGGATGTAGGATTAAAGTTTGTGGGGAATAACTTTAGAAAAGTGGGTTGAAATGGCAAAGTTGATTGGTGAGAGTAAGGCAAAAACTAAACATACATCCATGCCATCTATTCTAGAATATTACAATGTAAACTTGCAGTACCCTAAGCATACCCGAGGACAAACCCACTCTGCACCAGTACTAGAGCCATACCCACACAAATACGCAAGTCAAATATGAAGGACCTAGTAACACAAGTTTCCACTAATAATTTCCAGGCGAGTTACACTAAGGTTGGCTATTTCTTAGGTGAGAGTGGATGTAGGATTAAAGTTTGTGGGGAAATAACTTTAGAAAAGAGGGTTGAAATGGCAAAGTTGGTTGAGGAGAGTAAGGCAAAAACTAAACATACATCCATGCCATCTATTCTAGAGTATTACAATGTAAACTGCTTGCTAGTAGAGGAGAGGATTCTAATAGAGAGAAGGCCACTTCTATTACAAGTGGAAAAAATATAGAGGTGGGGTTGTTGAATTTGCAAGCACATGATGATGTTGATGATTTAGTAGCCAAATCTTTTACGCCCTTGCCATCCCATTTCATGTGACATGGTCTCCTTTTTACAAAGCGATGTTGAAAAAAAACACACACAATCGGATCCTCTTATACATCCTTTGGAGAACATAGATTGCATACCTATCTCCTCAAAAACAATGTCCAAAGGTGAATGTATTGATGGAGAGCATGAAACAAATATGTATTAGGGCGGTTTGTTACATTGTTAAGGATAGAAGAATTGATATTCAACATTGACCACCTATTATTATTGTTATTATTATTACATGTCCTACTAGTTCATACTTTCTTCAGGTTGTTGATTGCTCTAGGAAATATAGGCACACAAATTACTAGTTTCAACTTTTGAGGCAAGAAATAGAGAAAGTTGGGACTTTTAGTGTTGTGCAAGTTGTAACATATATTAAGCTTGTGTTATGAGTTAGCTAGTTTGAAGAATGAGGGCACTTGTAAACACATTTTTGAAATGCATGTTGTGTACATGCTTTGAACAATGCTTTAAAAGAGAGAGAAAATAGATTGGTTGAAGATAGTGGTAGCTTAAGATAGAGACATACAAATGTTTGTATGTAACCACCACAAATCACGTGCAATATTCCAATCCTTTTCAAATAAAGAATTCCTCAAATAAAGAATTCCTCAAACTAACGAAGACTACATATGTAAGTTATCTCAACCTTTGGAGAGAATGTTGGAGGTGCAAAGGCTTTACATTTACAATTCATGGTGGTTTGTGGAGAGTAGAAAAAATAGCTTGAGTCAAAGTAAGAAGGGAAGAAGGTGAGACAAAGGGTGCTTGATGATGCTTGGTGGTCCACGATGGGGTGAGGAAATTTTAATTGATATGTTTGTTTTTAATTTTTATTTTGAAACTTTAGCATTGAATTTTATATCTTTCCATTTAGTTTTTAATTTTTTAAATGTTTCTTGTAAATATATTTACCTATTGTGATAGATGCTCAAGTATGTTGATACAAACTCTCCTAGCCTTGGAGAGATTTACGAGACTTTTGGCAGCATGCTTGGTCAAATGAAGCAAGCAATTCATAGGGAGATCCTTACTTTCAATTCTATGATGAGCATATTAGGCCTAATGTGATGAAGAGGTAGAACACAATGAACACCCCTCTTCATATGGCTACCTATGCTCTTAACCCCAAGTGTTATGCATTTTGACTCGATAGAGTTCCTCCCAATGATAATGAGGTAAATAAGGGGTTTATGAAGACCCTTGGGAAGAGTATAGTGTTGAGGATGCAGCTAGAATTTGGGAACAATGGATTCAATTTGTCAATCTTCAAACTCCTACATTCAGCAAACTAGAGGCTAGAACAGATAGGGTCACCCTTGCACAAAAAGACCCTATTGGATAGTAGGGATGGCAGGGAAAGGTACAACGAAACTAAGGCATCCTATCATTTGATTCCTCTTACAAGTTGCTAGTTCCTCTGCTACAAAGAGAAATGTTCCCCCTATAGCTTTATCCACTCAATCTAGAGGAACAAACTTACCTTTTGACAAGCTGAGAAGCTAGATGTAGTTCAAAAGGCCTTGAAACTTCAAGATGACAAACTTTTGAGTATCAACAAACATACATTGGTAAGTTGATCTTGAAGATGCTAGATAGATTGACAAGGAAGAGCGGCCAAGATTGATTGAAGTTCCATTGGACAAGTCACAACTTGACATAAAGAATGACAAGTTGAAAGGGTTCTCTTGATATTGATAGCCTAAGCCATAGATGGGGCATAATTGTACTACGTACTATATTTTTATACTACTTCATCTATTGAAAACCTTGAGTTTGAACAATGAAAACAAAGATCTCCATTTTTAGTGTTATTATACTACTATCAGCTATGTCAATCACATTTAATTTATTTTTAATATAAAATTTGATACATTATGTGAATGCCTAAGCATAAATTTTTATGTCGTGTATACCTAAACTTGTAAAAGTTTGAGATTATATAATATACATACAAGGTTTCCGGTGTACATTCATAAAAACCTTTCTCGGGTGGGTTGGGTCATTGTACCATTCTCTCTTGACAATAAGGTAAGGAGTGCCCTTCCCTCATTCTCTCTTTATTTCAAGGGTGAAGAAGAAGCTTGGAAAGGGATCTCAGAAAGGGAAAAGAAAGAGAGAGAATGACCTCGGCTTATTCAATACCCCCCTATCGAGGTGTATTTGCCTAGTTGTCCCATTTCTAGGATTGGCCCTCCCACCTTCCCTTCCTCCGCCAACTCTAGCTCCAATCCCCCAACAATAGGTTTTATTCCAGAGATTAGGCTATAAGCCACCCCACTGCCCAAGTGACCAAATGAGTAAGAAAAGAATTTGCTGACTTGGGGAAAGAAAGCTGATGAACTCCCTACCTCGTCATAAACCGCATGTTACATATAGAAGAGGGAAATTACTTTGTGGTGTGTGGACAGGCCGGTGGCTAGGAGTAGTTGGTTCATCATGCACTTCTTCTCTTTATGCACAGCATGGGTAGCAATATGTTCTTTGTATATATACTCAAATTTTTACAAGTTTAACTATACATGACATCAAAATTTAAGCTTATACATTCATATAATGTATCAAATTCGATATTAAAATTAAATCAAAATGTAATTGACATAGCTGATAGCAGTATAGCAGCACTAAAACTAGAGATCTGTGATTTCATATATATATATACACACAGATACATATAAATATGTATATGTATATACATGTGTGTGTGTGTATATATATCCTCTGCCATCCCAAACACTGCCCACCTGGACTGCCAAACCCATCTCCAAAATGTTGTGGAACATAGAATACAAACAACTGGGCCACAAATATACAAAAGTATCCTATAGGCCAGTAAATTTTTATCCTAGTAACAAGGCGAAGATAAAGGTTGTGCTTTTGTAATGTGTGAATGACAAATACAATAAAAACAATATGAAGTCTAAAAGGAGCAATCCAATAGGTTTGATAATTCTTTAAGATACAGCACTCTTTGCAAGCTCTAGAACATTGGTTTATCTTTTAAATATTGTCAAGATATCAAAAAAGCAATAAAAAATTTTAATTCTAGACATAATCTCCTAGTAAAACATCTCAAGTGGAAGCCAATCAACTCTTCAGACCTCTGAAGGATGGTTGGAACAATATCAATTGATAACTTTCACCATTTTACAGTAGACGGATATTAAAACTGTCATAATTGCAATACATGCCACATCTTATCAAATAGTAATGGCCTGATGGGCAGTTTATGTGGCTCTTGATTTTAGTGTGAATTTTTTTGTAAAATATTCCTGCATGGGCCCATATGGTATTTGCAGGCACTGAATGCTTAATTTAGACGCCAGAGTAAATTAAAAAAAAATATAAAGGAATGCCCATTATTCTATTACTAATACACAAGAACAAAAATCGAAACACACAGCCTGTTGAGAGTAAATCTAAGCAGTAATCGATGAAAACAATAAGGACTAATCAAACACAGACCCAAATTAAAACACATAATTTAACTAATGAAAAAAAAACTACTTTTACCATCTAACTCTTAACAGATTTTGAATCTCTGTCACGATCGCACAAAGTGTCACATCTTGTCAATAGCCATAGCCTGACTGACAACTTATGTGACTCTTCAATTTACAAGAAAAACAGTTTTTAAATATTAACGTATGACCCATGTGGTCTTTGCAAGCATTGAACACTTAATTTGGCCTCCAAAGAGAGTACAAAAAATTTGTGATGCAGGAATCCACTACTCTATTCTTGATCATTAGGCACTTAGAAATTGATGCAAATAGACTAATGAGAATCAGAAGGCTGACTGCCAACAAACTCCTCAGAAGTAGGAGTTGATTTTAACTGTTTTTACTATGTTTGGTAATAGCTTTAAGTGGCTCAGTCTGTTAGGAACTGCTAAAATGTGTGTTGAACACATGTTGTCATTGATGTCAAAGGCGTGACAGAGGAAACAGCAAATCATGAGAAATAAATGTAATTTTACGTGATGTCAAAAGAGCTCACTGTGGAGTCAAATCAGCATGTAAATTGTATAGCCACAACTATCATAATTTATGTCATGTCTATGGCTAAGCTTTTGAGTTTCAGAAGTAAAGTGACAAGTTGTGAGATCAGTTGTAGCATGATTGTAATATCATCTTGCATCTATTACAGGAGTTGAAGGTGATCTGGAAGTATTTGCGGTATGTTATTGACATCTGTTCCTCAAACAATGTGTTTACACTAGCAACATGTTGTGTTCCGCATTCAACCACACTTGAGAATTATGACCTACAGTTTGGAAGGAGAGCATGTCTACACATGTTGTGACAGATTCTAGAGTTTCACTAGTTGAGTTTCAGTGGACAAAAAGTTAGAAGTGACAGAGTGGTCACCATGCGAGTTGGCTGACTCGGTTGATGTTCCGATTTGATGCGCCAGAGGTTTGTACAATATGATCATTGGAGATAGCGGTAGGTGAGTCTACATTGGGTAACGCATAGCATGTTATTTCTTCTGGAGTAACATGTAGACTTTTGGACCTGGCCTATTACACGTTTGGTGAAGGCGTTTGCTTGTGGCCAGCTTGCAGATGCATTAATCTTTTCTTGGTCAACATATGAATGTAATGATCATTGTAACACATATATGTATTTGATCTAGGTTCATTCCTAGTGTGTCCATAATTGTAATATTCGATAATTGAATGATTGATGTGTAGTATGGGGGTGATGTTATGTGAGTTGCATCCCAATCATTGTGTGGTTTCATCAAAAGACCATATGTACTGTCAGAGAGTGTTCTGAAGGATGTTCAGATCAAAAGCAAGTTGTGTATTCATTTTAGGGTCCCCAATTCATATCTTTTGTATTCTGGTGGGATTGGTGTCTCACTTACTGAGTTAGTGCTCAGATTTTGGAGTAGGGGATTGGTGTCTCCGGTAGGTTGGTGCCTACTTCAAATTGTAAGTGATCTATTATTTTGTGAGGCTGGATTTAAGTAGTAGATCCAAGCAGCTATTTTCACCGTGGTTTTTCCATTCTGGGTTTCCACGTAAATTTGGTGTTCTTTGTGTGGATATGTGCTTGTGTGTTGATTAACATTTTATCATTAAGGAAAATTTAGTAAATGACGCTTTGATGATTTGGGGTTCATATTAATGCTTAATTAAGTTGAAATTGGTATATACTAATTCACACACACCACCCCCCCCCCCGGTATATTGTGTGCCCTTCAACATGGATATTAAAAATAGGGAGTTAGAGTCCTATTAGGAGTGAGTGTTTTGCGAGCAAAGAAAGGGATATTAAACAAAAAGTTTGTAACGATTCAAGTGGCAAGGAATAGAGAATGGATGCATTGTGCAGTCTTCTATATATATATATATATGATGTGTTGAGACTTTTGTGCTAATTGTTGTGTGCTAGACTCTGTGGATGGGTTCTTTTCTCCTTGAACTGCTCCTTTGAATGATTTTAAATGGAATCAAAGAGCTATGACAGTACATCAGTTTGGTATCAAAGCAATAATCGTTTGGGTTGTGGAGTTGGATTGATATTTATGTCAAATGGCTTGAATTTTGTCCCTCCTAATTGTAGCTCTAGGGAAAAAGTCTTATATCATGTGAGTTGTGATTGGTTCGATTTTCATGTTGCGGATGAGTGCTTGCTAGATTTGCCATAGGATGTTCTAGTGGCTTCTTGAAAGCATGCTCCTCTGTTGTGCTCGTTTCCTATTAAACCATCCCTTTTATTACCATTTCGTTGTGAAGAAAAGGTGATCAAACGATGTGCACTACATGGTTCAGTTGAAGAGGGTTTAGCACATTGTGAATAAGAGGTAGTGGGCTAAATGTTGATTGTAATTAGGGAATGGCGGATTCCAATTGTCTTGGGCAACATTGGAATCCGCCCAAGAAACCAGCCCCTTCTTCAACGTGTAGGGCTGGGCCCTATACCTCACGGCACTTATTAAATCTTCACGCCACAATAGCGTGCCCCCACAAATAGGGCCAACCCTATCCTAACAAGGCATTTCGATAAAAAGGAAATATTAATAAATAAAACCACCAATTAAGTTAAAAGCCGACTCAATTAGTCTTTTGCACTCCATATAAATAAAGGGCATCTTCACTCCATTAGACACGCAATCAATACATCCTTCATGCGAAATATACATCTGCTGATAATGCGAAATTCACATATGCCAAATAATGCTAAGGTTGGTGAAAGAACTTATGCGAACCATCCATGCCATTTGAAGAAGCAAACATCAAGTTCATACTGTCACAAAGGAGGCCGAGCTGTTCCAGAACTAAAGTGCTAGGGTTATGGATCAGTTTCAAGCATAAGTGCAGACCTGAGATACATCAAAAGTGCAGATCTAGGGCTTGAGTCTGAGTGCTGGTTGGTGTGTTTAAGGGGCAGACCTAATGCTCATGAAAGTGCAAACCTGTTGTTGATTCCATCAGCTTTAAGTGCAAACACTTCAGACATCTTCAAGTACTTGAGATAAGTGTTGTAACTGTTATATGAATATAATCCATAATCAGATCTGAGGATCTTTTTTGGCTGGGTTTTTCCTCCTAGGACGTTTTCCCAGAGTAATTGTGTTTTTGTTCTTATTTGTTCATTTCTATGCTATGCCTAAAATCTAGCAATCTCTAAATTTTACAACAAACAATTTAATTAGAAGCTAAATTCTGATTTCTAAGTTTTACATTAAATCTGAAAGTATAAAATTAACATGGTATCAGTGCTATAGGCTAGATCAACTTTTAGATTTCAGAATTTAGTACTCCTTTATTTCCAGATTGTTGTCTCATTCACAGGTCAGGTCAATGGGGTTGAAAGTTGAAGATAGGCTTGATGGAAATCTCAATTTTGCTGCATGGAAGGTTCGAATTATGTTGGCTCTAGAAGAAGAAGATCTTCTTCACTTCATAGAAGCGAAAGAGCTAACCGAACCTACGGATGCAGCTGACCTAAAACAATTCAAAAAGGATGTAACAAGGCCAGAAAGTTTCTCATTGATTCAGTTAAAGACCACCTAGTCACCTCCATTGCCTCCTTCACTACTGCAAGGGAAATGTTCAGTCATCTACAAGGTACTTATGAAATTAACAATCTCAGTAGGGCAATTACCTTAAGACGGCAACTACTTAATATTAAAATGTCAAAAGAAGATTTTGTTATTTCCTATTTTATGAGAATTTCAGAACTAAAGAATCAGCTAGGTATAATTGGACATAACATGGAAGACAAGGACCTTGTTATGATTGCCCTAAATGGTTTACCACACTCATGGGAGTCTTTTACTCAAACCATAAGCGGTAGAACTGAGTTACCTACCCTTGATCGCCTTAAGAATGATTGCATTCAAGAAGAATCTCGCCTTATCACAAGAGGGCAAACCAAAAGTCTTCATGTAGATGACCAACACATGCTTGCAGCCCAATGCAAGAAAGGTGGAAATTGGAAGAAGCATTATCCAAAGAGAAATAGAGAATTCAAACCACCTAGTTCTCAGCACTCTTGGAAGAAACCAAGAGATATCTCTCGTGTTCGATGTTTCAGATGTGACAAATTTGGTCACTATGCTAAAGAATGTCAGAATGATCCTACTCAAAAAGAAGCCAACCTAAATGAAGTCTAAGAACAAAATGATGACTTCTTATTCATCTCTGCCTTGTCAAGCAGCATACCCACAGACAGTAATACATAGGTGATGGACAGTGGTGCTTCCAGACACATCACAGGCTACCGTGATCATCTTTCAGACTTAGTAGAAAAGGATACCAGTCTTCACGTGGTAATTGGTAACGATGCTCGATATTCGGTAAGAGGTTCTGGCACTACTTCTTTAAATTTAGATTCTGGTATTTCACTTCACCTTAGTGACATATTATTTGTTCCTGGAATTAAAAGAAACTTAATTTCCATTTCTGCTCTAGAAGATAAAGGTTATCAAATTGCATTTTCTGAAGGAAAAGTACTTGCTTGGCCTAAGAAATCTAATTTCAAATCTGCTCGTGTAATTGGTAATAGATATGATAGTTTATATAAGCTCTCCACTAACCCTGTTCAAGCCCTCATTAATGAGGCTCCTGAATCCTGTGAGCTATGGCATCGAAGACTTGGACACTTACACTATCAAGCTCTTCCCTCTCTTGAAAAGTTAGTCAAAGGTATGCCTAAACTCAGTCAAATTCATGATAATACTTGCAAAGGTTGTGCTATAGGTAAAAATGTTAAAAGCCCTTTTCATAAAAGTAAAAATAGAGCTAAGGATAAACTAGAACTTGTTCACTCTGATTTATGTGGTCCTATGTCTATAGCATCTCCTAGTGGATTTCTTTATTACGTAATCTTCATAGATGATTTCTCTAGGAAAACTTGGATATACTTCCTGAAAACTAAAGAATCTGATGAAGTCTTAAGTAAATTTAAAGAGTTTAAGGCACTGACTGAAAGCTCCTCTGGGAAAAGAATTAAATGTTTAAGATCTGACAATGGAGGTGAGTATACCTCCGGTAGTTTTTATGATTTCTGTATTGAGTCGGGAATTAAGAGAGAGTTTTGTGTTCCATACAATCCTCAGCAAAACGGAGTTGCTGAAAGAAAGAATAGAACTATTGTTGAGGCTGCAAAGGCTATGATTCATGATCAAGATTTGCAGACCTTTCTATGGGTTGAGGCCTCTAGAACAGCCGTATACATTTAGACTAGATGTCCACACCGTGCTCTAAAGAACATGACTCCTAAAGAAGCCTTCACAGGATCCAAACTAGACATCAGTCACCTCAGAATTTTTGGAAGCCCTATTTATGTTCATGTGCCCAAGGAAAAGCAAACCAAGTTGGAGCCCTCCGGGAAGAAAGGCATGCTAGTTGAATACAGTGAATCCTCCAAGGCCTTCAGGATCTATATTCCTGGACAAAGGTATGTTGAGGTAAGTAGGGATGTTACTTTTGAAGAAGATATTGCTTTTAAGAAATCAAAAGGTTCTTCTATTATTGATGAAGCTAATGACAATCAAGATATGAATGTTGATACTAACCCTGAGATTCAGAGGGAGCCTGTTGAACCTCCACCTCAAGAAGAACATAATGATCCTCCAGAGCCCATGAATCCCACTGACATACCTAGTGACATTGTTGTTACCAAAAAGAGGCCACTTTGGGTAAGACACACCATTCAAGAAGCTGAAAAATTTGCTGCTCCTAGTGGCACCTTCCGAGAAACCAAGAGACCTCAAGTATTCTCCAACTACGTTGCATTGATGTGCAATCTCATTGAATCTGAACCTTGCAATGTTGAAGAAGCCTTGAACCATCATGCCTAGAAGCTTGCTATGGATGAAGAGTATCAATCAATCATCAAGAATGATGTTTGGGACATTGTGCCCAGACCCAAAGGTAAATCTGTTGTTTCCTTTAAATGGTTATTTAAAATTAAACATAATGTTGATGGTAGTATTGAAAAATATAAGGCTAAATTTGTAGCTCGTGGTTTTTCTCAAAAGGAAGGCATAGATTATGAAGAAACATTTGCTCCTATGCTAGATATACCTCTATTAGAACTATAATTGTTATTGTTGTTGCTAAAGGTTGGAAGTTACATCAAATGGATGTTAAGACTGCCTTCCTTAATGGTGTCATTGAGGAAGAAGTCTATATAACAACCTGAAGGTTATGAGATTCAGGATAGAGTAACCCATGTGTGCAGATTGAAGAAAGCCCTGTATGGTCTCAAACAGGCTCCTCGTGCTTGGTATGAAAGAATTGATAAATACTTGTTAAGTTTAGGATTTTGTAAAAATGATGCTGACTCTAACATCTACTTTAAGTTATCCAATGATGAAATGCTAATTCTAGTTCTATATGTGGATGATTTATTTCTTACTGGTAAAGATGAACTTATCATTAGATGTAAGAAAGAACTAGCTTCAGAATTTGAAATGAAGGACTTAGGTTTAATGCATTATTTCCTAGGTCTAGAAGTATGGCAAAGGTCTAACGAAATTTTTCTAAGTCAAGGAAAGTATACTATTGATATTTTGAAAAGATTTAGAATGATGGATTGTAAACCTATGTCTACTCCTATGGAATCTAACTTAAAGAAGTTAAGTGTTTCTATAGCTCATTTTGATTTTGCAGATCCATCAGAGTACAAGCAGTTGATTGGATCACTGATGTATCTAGTTAACACTAGACTAGACATATGTTTTGCAGTGAATGCTCTCAGCCAGTTCATGAGCATGCCCAAACATGTTCATCTTGTTGCAGCCAAGCACATCCTAAGATACTTGCAAGGCACAGTTGGTTATGGGTTGAAGTATCCACTTAACACTTCAATAACCTTGGAAGGTTATTCAGATGCAGATTGGGCTGGAAGCGTCAAAGACAGGAAAAGCACTTCTGGCATTTGTTTCAGCTTAGGATCCACAGTGATTTCTTGGGTTTGCAGAAAACAATCCTCAGTTGCACTAAGTATTGCTGAAGCTGAGTATATTGCAGCAAGTGTAGCTTCTAGAGAAGCAGTGTGGCTTCGTAAGCTTCTTGCTAGGCTGTTTGGTCAGCCTTGGGATCCTACAGTTATTCATTGTGATAATCAAATTTGTATCAAAATGTTTATCAATCCAGTGTTTCATGACAGGTCAAAACATATGGAAACTCATTATCACTTCATTCGAGATATGGTGCAAAGAGGCACCATTCAGCTGAAGTATGTCAGCACTGATGAGCAGGTTGCAGATATTTTTACCAAGCCTCTGTCCAAAGTGAAGTTTGTGTACTTCAAGGACAGACTCGGTGTTTTGGAAAATGAAACCTTGATTGAGAAGGAGTCTCAACCTCAGTGATACATTGTGTTGTATCAAACCACCCTCTGCGGGCAATGTAAGGTGGTATTGTAATCTTCTCGGGGAGAAGAGTAATTGTTAACCATCCTCTGCGAGCAATGTAAGATGGTAGAAAAGATCCTCTCCACCCTCTACGGGCAATGTAAGGTGGATCCAATCTATGCTTGTGTGTGAGCTGAAAGATTATATTATGTAGTTCCATTATATGCTTGTGTGCAAGATGGAAGACTACAATATTCTGATTATGTAATCCATTCTTTGCTTGTGTGCAAGATGGAAGATTATGGTTATGTTTCTCCTCCCTAATTAAAAGGGAGTGTTGATTGTAATTAGGGAATGGCGGATTCCAATTGTCTTGGGCAACATTGGAATCCGCCCAAGAAACCAGCCCCTTCTTCAACGTGTAGGGCTGGGCCCTATACCTCACGGCACTTATTAAATCTTCACGCCACAATAGCGTGCCCCCACAAATAGGGCCAACCCTATCCTAACAAGGCATTTCGATAAAAAGGAAATATTAATAAATAAAACCACCAATTAAGTTAAAAGCCGACTCAATTAGTCTTTTGCACTCCATATAAATAAAGGGCATCTTCACTCCATTAGACACGCAATCAATACATCCTTCATGCGAAATATACATCTGTTGATAATGTGAAATTCACATATGCCAAATAATGCGAAGTCTACATCTGATTAATGCGAAGGTTGGTGAAAGAACTTATGCGAATCATCCCTGCTATTTGAAGAAGCAAACATCAAGTTCATACTGTCACAAAGGAGGCCGAGTTGTTCCAGAACTAAAGTGCTAGGGTTATGGATCAGTTTCAAGCATAAGTGCAGACCTAAGATACATCAAGAGTGCAGATCTAGGGATTGAGTTTGAGTGCTGGTTGGTGTGTTTAAGGGGCAGACCTGATGCTCATGAAAGTGCAAACCTATTGTTGATTCCATCAGCTTTAAGTGCAAACACTTCAGACATCTTCAAGTACTTGAGATAAGTGTTGTAACTGTATTATGAATATAATCCATAATCAGATCTGAGGATCTTTTCTGACTGGGTTTTTCCTCCTAGGAGGTTTTCCCAGGGTAATTGTGTTTTTGTTCTTATTTGTTCATTTCTATGCTATCCCTAAAATCTAGCAATCTCTAAATTTTACAACAAACAATTTAATTAGAAGCTAAATTCTGATTTCTAAGTTTTACATTAAATCTGAAAGTATAAAATTAACACTAAAGGCCTCAAGTTGCAATTAGAACCCACATGATATAAATCATTTATTGGGGAGATTTCTTTCAGCTTTGAATTTGCCTACTCTTTTGCAGTTGATTTGAAAGTTCATTTGTGTGCTCTATTAACGTGACCATATAATTCCTCTAAGTTGCTCCATAGTTAAAAAGTGTAGAGGATTTGGTGATTCAGCTGACCAATGGAGGAGTGTTGTGGTTTGTTCTAAGTGCAATAATAGTGTTGGTGTCAAAATTGTCTTCCTCGGTTTGTGTAGTGCTAGAGGAATCTAAGGGCAACCAAATGGTTGCAGAAAGAGACAAAAGATCATAACAACTTAGAGTAGAGCCATGAAAATGCTAGCAAGATGAGTAGTAAGGGCAGAAAGGCTATTTACAGATTTAGAGGGTAACCCTGAGTATGGAAATCACTATCACCATTTGGGAGACATCATATGTTGAGGGGAACAAAAAGTTAAACGACTAAGAAGAACATGGAGATATAACAATTATGAGAAATATATATCACCAATCTAAAAGATTTATGTATTGTTGTGGTGAACCGCTATGTGCAAAAGGTGCAAGTTGAGAAGAAATGAGTAGCTGCAGTTTTGTGTTTGAGCTTTGGTTGTGAAATCAAATATGGATTTATTCCACGATGTGCAAAAGAGAACAATTAAATTCTGAAAGAGTAAGACAAAGACAGAGGAAGAAGTTAACAAAGGACCAGCAAAAAAATTGCAGAGGCACCTCTGGCTACTATCATTCTAGCAAAAATGAAGTTACAAGAAAACATCAGTTTATTTCAATGGGTTGGTAAATCTTATTGGCTTGCAAATATTCGCCAAGGCTAACATATTATGGTCTCATTATCAGTATATTACATATTCATAACTTGCAAAGACAGTAAGAATTGGCAAAAAAGTAATTCAAGAGGTCTGTTTTGTTCTTCGACCCAAAAGGAAATTTTTTAAGGGTTTACTAGCAAGCGGGTGTTTGCCTTCATCATAACTAAGTAAATATTCACGATATATAACATGCTTAACACTGATGAAAGAACTAATCCAGGGCTCTCAAGACAATTCCATAGTATAAAAAAAAGAACATCTGCATTTTTTGGCAGAGCTCTCCAAGTTACAACATCTAACTACTGGATTTCATTACAATTGGTTTTGTTCTCTTATGCTGATTAGAATCTACACAATTAATACAAACACTCATCTTATTCCTGAAATGAAAGTGCTGTATAAAATTCTGTGTAAATTCAACAGCAAATAGAGTTGTCTAATAGAGAGATACAAAATACCCTTGTAGCTCAAAACATCTTTTTATAAAGCTCGAGGATCCATTCCAAACTGCCAGACATAAACAGTTTCATCCCATCCAGTGCTTGCCAGTAGACCTTCCACAAGAACACTCATATCCATTCCTACAGCAAACTCAGTATGATGATCATAACGCTCTAGAAGAGCATCCTCTGGAGCTTTATAATCCCACATACACATAGTCATATCGTAAGAGCAAGATGCAATAAGACTTTCCTGATGGGGCGAAAATTTGACCCTCCGGATTGCATATGTATGTCCTTGCAAAACTGTAACTGGAGTCCTGTATGTCCTGACATCCCATACCTTTATCAGTTTATCAACAGACCCAGTCACAAGCATACAGTCATTGTATTTGTTCCAATCACAAGAGAGAATCTCGTGATCGTGAGCTGGAATTATGATTGTTGAATTGGGTTCTCTCACATCCCAAACCCTCGCAGTGCAATCCCCTGAAGCCGAAGCGAACACATCTGCATGTCTTGGGTTCCAAACTGCCGCATAGACACAATAAGTATGTTCTCTAAATACACGCATGGACTGGGGTCTATCAATTGTCCAGAGCCTGATTGTATCATCCCAAGAACCACTTAAGAAACTGTCTTTTCTAACAGCATTCCAATCAATAGAGTAAACTTCACGAGCATGTTCTTCCAGACTACCAATTGGATTTGCAGCAGGAGGGCGTGCCAAGTCCCAAATTTTGACACTACCATCGCCACTGGCCGAAACAACTAGATTTTCATTGGACTCAGACCATGTACAATCGTACAGCCCATCTGCTGTATCAAAAGCACAATACTCAACGATTCCATTCGGAGTAAGTTCCAGGACATGCTGCCGACCATTGCCGATGATACCAAAATTCTGGGCCGTTGCCACAGCCAAACGAGTCTCCACAAAGGGGCTAAACTTGACTGCATATCCATTAAAGGCAGTCCGAAACACAGGCATTGTGATTGTTCTAAATTCAAGCTACCACGGTCTCCCAAAACCTATGTTCTCACCGAATTCAAACCTGAAAACCCTACAAGATACACGAAATGAATAGGAAAAACAAGAGTATGTCAAAGGATAATATTCACAAGTTTCGATTTATAACACAAGCACAGAAATAAAATAAAAAAATGAAAAACAAAATGATAAAACTATCCTTTTAAGTTTCACTGAAATCTTCTTTGAAAATTTGAAGATCCAGTAAATCGTAGATCTGCGTATCAGTGTATATGATCATAACATTTCTTTACTCAAAGGATGAAAAACGAAGTTGTCGATTTACCAGTAATTTTCGAAAGCTTTCCACTAATTGAAGTCTTATCCAACAAAGAACTCATGCTGCATTGAGAAATCGACCAATAGTCGAAGGGCCATAATTTGTATTAAATCCCGATATATAAATATAAATAATATAAATATAGATATTATTTTATTTCTGATATATATCAAATTCACATACATTTCTTAAATACATATATCTAAAAAAAACAATTGAAATGATAGGACCGATTTCTCTAAGATATCTGTACTAGTAACATTTGCAATGGGTGAATTATTAATTTATCATCTTTTTTACGTTTGAATAAAGTATTATTATGTTTTGCAAATCATGATGCCTATCATAGGTAGGAAGTGAACTAGATAAACTAAAGGATGGCGGAGAAGTTGTAGAGAAATGGCAGGAGAAAAGGGGTTTCAACCAAAAACGAAGACGATGGATGTGAGGATGACAATGAAAATTTCTTATTTCATGCTATTGATGTGTCGGATGAAGTTGAGGTCGATAGAGGGTTGATGCAAAGTTAGACAGTTATATGCAGGATTATTGGTAAGAGAAGAACTAGGTTGGCAATCAAATCTTGGATTGAGAGGATATGGAATTAGGAGTGCATTGTTAAATTTCTGCCCAAGAACTTCTTCACAGTGGTGTTTGCTTCAGAAGAAGATAGGAATAAAGTTCTCATGGGAGAAGTGTGGATGTTTGAAGATAGCCCCCTATATATTCAACCCTGGGCCCCGAATTTTAATCCTTTGAAGTGCTCTCCATATGATTTGTCGATCTGGGTTAGATTGCATAACTTGTTGATTGAGTATTGGAAAGAAGAATGTTTAGATAAGATAGGGAGGTCCCTAGGTACTTTGATGGAAGTAGATGAAGACATCTCAGACGGAGATTAGTATGTTTATGCGAGAATGAAGTTAGCAGTTGTCATAAAAATCTCGAGAAAGATAGGATTGGTTGTTAACGGTCGACTTTGGGTTCAAGAGTTGGAAGTCGAGAGAACCAATCTCTCTGGATTCAGAAGCAGGAGGAGGGAGCCTAGGCAGAATGTTTTTTGGCCTCTGAAATAGTTTTACTCAAGATGGACCCCGAAAAAGGATGGCAGGAAGGATTTGCTTGAGTCAGGTCAAATAGTTACCCCGACAGAGATAGTTACTTCCGACAAGGGAATGGTAAATCATAAATCTCCCTTGAACAATCCGAATAATGATCTAGGTAGAAAGATATCGGATTTTGGTATGAATGCATAAGGAAGTGGGGGGGTTGGTGACAACAATATGGAAGTGGGTAGATTGGAAAAGGAGGCATAGACCCAACCATTTAATTTGAAGGAAGGGGATCTCCAAGTCAGACTAGAGGCAGGGGATATTTGTGTGGTTGAAACGGTTGGATTAGAGGATTCAGAGACGGAAGAAATGTGGCTTTCAAAGGATAACAGGTCAGGGGAGGATTTGTTGGATATCATTGATAGAAGATGTCTTAGTCAATCTGCGGTAGGTAGATTGGTACTTCAAATAAAATAAGAGGTAGGAAAACCAATAAGCAAAAGAGAGAGGATGAGGTTGTGCGGAAGGGGTTGTTAAGTATTTATGATTTTCTTAAAGCATCCAAGGGAGGCAAAAACTCCCGTGGAGGGAGATGAGGATCTTGTCATGGAATGTCAGGGGTCTCTCGGCCCCTAACAAGAGAAGACTGGTTGGACGATGTTTGTGCAAAGAGTCTTCGGAGATTATTTTGTTGCAAGAAACAAAGTTTAACCAAGAGAGTGGGATAGGTTTTTTGAAATATTGTAGAGAGTGGGATAGGTTTTTTGAAATATTGTAGAGAGTGGGATGGAGCCTTCCATGAGGCGTGTGGTATGTCAAGAGGGATTGGTATTCTTTGGAATACAAAATTTATCCAGTTTGGACTTCTAGAGAAGACCGATCATTGGATGGCAAGTGTTGGAAGACATATTCCTTCCAACACATCTTTTTTATTTGTCAATGTGTATGGACCCTCTAATCTGCAAAAAAGGCAGTCTTTTGGGAGTCTTTATTGAATATTTTGAGCGGAGTTGACTTTAAGGAGATCATTGTTGAAGGGGACTTCAATGCAATTATTAATTTAAATGAGAAGGTTGGCGGGTTGATGAGAAGCAATGTAGCAATGGAGGGGTTTAGCTAGTTTGTTCAAGCATCTCAATTATGTGATATAGAGCCGAACAATGGGAAATATACATGGATGAACAAAGGATTCACCAGCATTACTAAAAGATTGGATTGTTTCCTTATTTCCAAAGAGTGGGTGGAAAGAGAGGCATCATTCTTATCCTCAATTCTTCCATATTCGATATTGGATCATTTCCCTATTCTTCTTAAAGTGGAGCTTTTTGATAGGAGGACAAAAGGGTATTTCAAATTCCAGAATATGTGGTGGAGGGATGATACTCTTTTGCCTAATTTGGAAATATGGTGGAAGGAGAGCAACATATACAATGGCACCCTCAGTTTTCATTTTTTGCGTAGGTTGAACTATATGAAGATGAAATTGAAAGAGTGGAATGCAGCTTGTTTCAAGAATATATTTGTGGAAAAAAACCGTGTAGAGGGGGAATTGGAAAAGCTAAATGAAAGGATTATTGCATATGGTATGGGGGCTCAAGAATTTGAGGTGGAAAAATCCCTTAAGTCTGATCTTGCAGAATTACTTAAGAGAGAAGAAATTTTTTGGAGGGATAAAGCTTGGGAGTCATGGTTGAGGGAAGACGATTTGAACACTGGCTATTTCCATGCTTCAGTTAAAGCCCGCAGGAGCATGAACAAAATTGACAGGATTAGGAATGACAAGGGGGGATGGTGTATGGAGGAAGATAATATTGGAGCAGAGGTAGTTAGGTTCTTTGAATCGGTTTTGTGCAATGTCATTCCGAAGGAGAATGTGGAGCAAAACAAGGTACTTGAAGTTATCCCATAGTTAATATTGAAATCGGACAATGAGATGTTGAATGCAAAATTTTCTCGGGAAGAGATTAAGGAGACAGTTTTCCAACTCCAGCCTAATAAAGGTCTAGGTCCCGATGGATTCCCAACTAGCTTCTACCAAAGATGATGGGAATTTACAAGGGAGGATATTTTTAAACTGGTGGAAGATATTCAGGCTCACAATAAATGTGTAAAGGATATGAGTAATATGGTGGTTGTGTTGATCCCTAAGAAGGGCGATTGTGAGTTTATGTATGATTACCGGCCCATTTCTTTATGTAACACCATATATAAGGTTTTGTCAAAAGCATTGGCCAATAGGCTAAAGAAGATTCTTCCATCTATAGTGGTCGAGGAACAAAATGGTTTTGTTCTGGTAAGAGACATTGTTGATAGCATTATTTTGGCATCGGAGGTCTACCACTCTACTAAGGCCAACAAATTTAGAGGTATGGTGATCAAGTTGGATGTTAGTAAGGCATATGACAGAGTTTCCTGGGATTTTTTGTTTAGGGTGCTTAGGAGGTTTGGTTTCTCTGATGAATGGATTGGTATTATTCATACTGTATAGAGGGCCCTAGATTTTATATCTTGGTTAATGGATCCTTGTTTGGTTTCTTCAAATCTCAAAACGGTCTTTGTCGGGAGACCCTATTTCACCATTCTTATTTGTGTTGATGGCGGAGGCTCTTAGTTGGTTGATAAAGGCCAATAGGAGGAGGTAGATTTGGAGAGGGGTGGTCATCCACGGAGGGTTGGAAGAGGTCTCCCACTCACAATTTGTCGATGACACTATGTTGTTTGGAGAGGCCACGGTGCGGGAAGCTCAGACTATCAAAGATACCCTGGATTTGTATGCGACAACCTCAGGCCAGTACATGAATAAAGATAAGTTAGAAATATTTTTCTTCAACTTGAGAAAGGGGATCCAAAGGAAAATTATGGATATATTGGGCTTCAAAGTTGGGAATTTCCCCGTAAAGTATCTGGGAATTCCTCTCTTTGATGGGAGCAACAGAAATAAATATTGGACGAAATTGATAGAGAAATGCAAGGATAACGCGGCCAATTGGAAGAATAGCTAGTTATCGCAGGCTAGCCGGATTGTCATGCTCAAGGCAGTGTTATCGGCTATCCCTATATACACAACGTCATGTTTTAGCATCAACAAGGAGTAAGTGAGTAAAATTGAAAGTATATTTAGAAAATTTTTATGGTAAGGACCTAAGGATGTGAAGAGGATCTCATTAATCAAGTGGGACACTATATGTTTGGACAAAATGGAAGGAGGATCAGGTGTGCGAAATTTGTTCTATCAAAATATGGCGCTAGGAGCTAAGCTTACTTAAAAGATGTTCAAACATCCAGAAAAATTATGGTGCAGAATCATGAGACATAAATATTTGGATGTAGATGCTCTGAAAAGAATCTTAACGATTGCTAACTCTGGTAGAGGATCATCGATTAGGAGGTTTTTGTGGGAAAGCAGAGGAGTTATCACCGATCATCTTACTTGGAAAATCGGTAATGGAAGAAGAGCAAGTTTTTGGCGAGATTCATGGAGTGGGGGGGGTGTTGTTGGAAGACTTGTTAGTCGGCAAGGAGAAGGTAGTGGCGTTGGAGGATTGTGCAAGCAGAGTTGTGGCAGAATACTTCCATAATAATGCACAGACAGGGGAGTTGGTGGAGTGGAGGCTAGAAGATGGGGGGCATTTTGAGGGAAGACGAACAAGAGAGGATTCTCTCATAACTTAGAGTTAGAAAGGTGGTAGTGGGAGCCTTAGAGGATGAGGTCATTTGGTGTGCTATTGCTTCTGGGAAGTACAATGTCAAACCTGGCTATGAAATTTTGAAAAAGAGATATGAAGGAGGCTGGCTTGCATGTTTGTGTTGCAGCAACAAAGTAGCACCAAGAGTGGGCATTTTTTTGTGGATTGCTCTGCATGATAGGATCTTCTTAGGTGAGAGACTTAAATAGATTGGGATAGTTGGTCCAATCATTTGTTTGTTATGTGCTAAGGAGGAAGAGAGTATGAACCATCTTTTGTTTGGTTGTGAGTTTGCTTCCAAATGTTGGGATTGGTTCATAGAGTTTGTTGGACTGCATACAGTCAAGCCTAGATTATTATTTGATTTTTTGAGTGGATGGCCTTCTTGGGGGAAGCATTTGATGTGGGGAGACATTTGGATCATGGGCCCATCAATGATTGCTTGGAATATTTGGAAGGAGAGGAACTTCTGAGTTTTTAGGGATCAATCTAGGTTGGTTCAAACAGTGATTGAAGATATGAAGAGGAGTATTTGTGAAGTGGTGGTGAGAAAAGTGAAGTGTAAGAAGTTTTGATATTTTTCTAGGTGGGATGAGAAGATTTGAAACAACTGGGATTTTTTGAAGGCCCCGATCGAGTTTACCCTGGGGGGTAAGAGAGATAGGAGGTTGGTGAGATGGAGACCACCAAAGGATGGATGGGGGAAGAATAATTTTGATGGGGCCGTGAGATGCAACCCAAGAGAATCCGGATATGGGTGTTTGATCAAAGATGATAGGGGTCATTGTTTATGGGCGATGTATGGAAACCTGGGCTCCTCTACCAACAATATCGCAAAGATGGAGGCGATGAGGAGAGGTGTACAACTTTGTGTGTCAAAGGGGTTTGATAGGGTGGAAATTGAAGGTGACTCATTGATTTGCATCAATGACATTAATCAAGGTAGAGTGAATGAGTGGAAATTGGATCAATGGGTCCAAGCAATAAGGGGATGGTTGGATAAATTTTTAGATTATACATTGGCACATACATTTAGGGAAGGGAACAAAGTCGCTGACATGTTAGATAATCGAGGCGTAGATAGTAAATCAGAGGTAGTCCTTTTTGGAGGTGACTATTTGGGAAATCTCACACACGAGATTGATGTGGTGGAGGGAGGAGACATCTCTCTGATTTCACGGCATGGGATTGGATAGCATCCGCTAGTCCTAGATTTACCTCTCGGAGGATTTGCCAAGGTTCCAGATTGGTTAGATCTTGTGTTAAAGGAAGGATCTTTCGTATTTTGGAGAAGTAGGCGCATTAGCAGGAGATGGATAGGTGATTACACCGGATAGGGTAGAAGAGTACCACTATGGTTGTTGTTGGTTGTGACAGGTGTTAATGTTGCCAGTTTTTGGATTACGAAGAGCATTAGGATCACTTTGGTAGGATGAATCTAATACCTAGATCAGAGGTTTGTACTTCTACTTTGACCGAGAACCAAATATGGAAGAATCCAGAAGGATGTGTCCATAAATAGAAGGGAATATGGAATAAGAGGCAATATGTTAGAGGAGGATTGGGATTTATTTTGTGGAGTCAGTTTCTGGGTGTCCTGCAGTGGTAGTCGGTTTCGAGGGGGGTAAAATGGTGCATCATTTTGATGTTAGTTGTATTTGCAGAGAGGACTGGGAGGTTTATAGGGTGGGCATCTTAAATAACAATTTGATTCCATTTCAAAGGATCATATTAGGGGGGATAATTGGCTATCAGTGCCATCCAATGAGGCAATGGTAGAAATTGGAGAACAGTTTTCCATCATTCTGTTGTACATTTAAGAGGGATGTGAATTGTTTTATCGTAGTTTCATGGAGGGATGTGTTCTTTAGTATAGGGTAGTCTTTTGTTTTTGTGGCCTGATGTAATGAGTAGCGAATCAGATTTATATGTAGAACATAATGTATTGAGGTTTGATATTAATAAAGGGAGCTATCCCCATAAAGATAGCACTTACCAAAAACATAAAAACATAAAAAAATCATGATGCCTATCATATTCATTCAAATGTACAATAAAAATTACATTTAATTTATCATCTTTTTTTGTGTTTGAATAAAGTATTATTATGTTTTGCAAATCATGATGCCTATCATATTCATTCAAATGGCCCACAGCTATTCTAACTCCAAAACAACACTGTTGTACCATAGAATGTCAGTAACACGAACATTATACATCGTCGATCGTACAAACAATGGCTATGATTTTTCGTAAAAAATCAATATTACGTGTTTTATAATGTCGTTTTGGAGCCCAAATAGTTGCATCCATTCAAATGTACCATAGTAATTCCATCTATTAATTAGTATTGAAGCAATTCATATTTTTTCAAATGCACAATACATATTAAAAGATGTGAATGAGACATTTCATCTTAAACTAAAGTTTTAATCTCAATAAATTTTAGGCCAAAGAATTTTATTAATTTAAAAAATAGATAGATTTACATTTACACCTCCATTCGGTGTGGGCACCGGTAGGAAAGAATGGAGGGAAGAAAACCTCCGGTCTAGCCCAGATCCCTCAAGGATCAGAAAAAAATTAAGGATGCAATACAAAATGGAGATACAAGATCACAAAGGGAACTTGTCCAAAATAATGAAGATTGTATGTAGAAATCCTCTATGTAAAGTTGAGCAGCAGATTGCCCATCTCTTGGGGTGATGCTGCCATTTGTGGGCGATAGTTCTTGCTATTCCTGAAACAAAGGGTTAAGCATGTTCTTCTCCTTATGCTGCACAAAATATTGAGAAAAACTCTCACCAGAATGTTAGGAAAAGAAAAACCAAACAGGTCAACTTATACAATTTATCATACCTGCCTGGATGGTCACCCTGTTAGGATACACAACTCAAAATATTAGTCTCAAAAAATCTCCAGAAGCATAATGCGAGAGTGATTACCCATCGAAGAGAATAAACTCAATAAATATTAACGAGGCAAATTCCATAAATATTCCTACAAAGAGATCGCGGGGAGCTACCATATTAAAGAACATGGTTCGAGAGCCTTCCAGGCCCTTATTGAGTGTCATGGGAAAGTTTTAAGTGAGATAAAAATTTATCAGGTCGACCCTTAATCTAATAATATGATGCTGGAGATTACTGGGAAGAAAGAGGAAAATTGACATATGCATCTGAGACTAATTTAACTTAAAATTGAGAGAACAGGCAGGAAAATAGGAAACTATATATGATTATATAGATGCGAGTCTGAACAAAATCCTAATATATAATGTGAATGATGATAAGATATATAGAAATATAAATACAAATACATATATATATATATATATATATATATATATATATATATATATATATATATATATATATATATATATATATATATATATATATATATATATATATATATATATATATATAGCAGCCATGGAAGGCCTAGAAAGCCTGAAGGTGGTTGGGGCAGATCATACACAGGGAAGAGGATGACGCATAGCATATACATAGCTTAACAAAATTGTGAAGCTAAGTTAAAGCAACCTAGAGACATTAAAGCCTGAAAGCTTCTTAAGAATAGAACATGAGACAAAACATCAAGAATATAGAGGACCGAAAAGGTAAAATAGAGATAAGGATAGCTAGGTAAGTGTTAGTCCTAAAAGAAGGCAATATCTACATAAATAATAATACCTATATATCCATGATCACATATATCCGGGAGCGAGATATGCCAGCATGTTTATATACCTATGCTCATTAATGTAAGGTATTGCCTCCTAGTTTTAAAGCTTATCTTAGAAGAGCGACAAGACTGAAAAAGCTAAATTTAGGAGTGATCAAATATAAGGAGGAAATACTTAAACATCTAAGTCTAAGATGGATAAATCTAAATAAGAGAATGAAAATGGTTATATAATCATCATTTTCATTAATACCATGGTAGCCCATAAGTCATCAAGCGGGTGTAATAGCAACCTATTAAGATATTCGGGTTCAAATAATATCGATGAGACCCAACGATGTCTCATCGATATAGAAGGGCCATCGAAGAAAGGAAGCACCGATAAACTTCAAAAAAGACTCATCGATGATAGTAATTCCATCGACAAAAGATATCGAGGAAAACGGAGATGGTTTTCATTAACGGGAAAAGGTCTTCGAGGAGATAACACCATCGGTGCAACATAAAAAGAACTCACTGAAAGGAATGTTCTCATCAAAAGAATAATGTCGATCAGGCAAAAGGAAGCTACATCGATAAAAGATATCGATGAGGAAATAGGTTTCGAGGAAGCTAAAAGGCATGCCTCTGATACGCATGGTTTCACCGATGTGACTTATCAGTGGAAGATGATAAGGGAGGATAAAGAAAGGCTTCAGTGAGACAATAGATCCATTCACTGATAGGGCATGATGATTTCGATGGAAGAAGTGTTTCGGTGGAAAAAATAAAGGAGGTCACCGAAGCCCGAGGTTTCTTCGACATAAAAACCTAACGGATATCAGATAGGTATCGGTGAGGAAACAACCATAGTGACCGAATACAGTATTTTGATGAAAGAAGGAAAAACTTGATTGAAGTAATATTTGAAATAAAAGTATCATCGGTGGAAACAAGAGTTCGATGATGAGAAGAATCGAGCAGTGGCAGAACTAGATCGGGACAAAGACTTGTCAATTTGTGTTAACCATATTCTGTCCAATTATTTCCAGACAGAGAATGACATGAAGATATAAAACAGTGATGTTGTGATGTATAAAGATGATAAGATAAGCTGATATTCAAGGATGAAATATCAGTAAACTTCAAGAGACTCATTAATACCATGGTAGCCCAGAAGTCATCAAGCGGGTGTAATAACATTCTATTAAGATATCCGGGTTCAAATAATATCAATGAGACCCAACGATGTCTCATCGATATAGAAGGGCCATCGAAGAAAGGAAGCACCAATGAACTTCAGAAAAGACTCATCGAAGATAGTAATTCCATCGACAAAAGATATCGAGGAAAGCGGAGATGGTTTTTATCGACGGGAAAAGGTCTTCGAGGAGATAATACCATCGATGCAACATAAAAAGGACTCACCGAAAGGAATGTTCTCATCGAAAGAATAATGTTGATCAAGCAAAAGGTAGCTACATCGATAAAAGATATCGATGAGGAAATAGGTTTTGAGGAAGCTAAAAGGCATGCCTCCGAAACGCATGGTTTCACCGATGTGACTTTATTAGTGGAAAATGATAAGGGAGGATAAAGAAAGGCTTCGGTGAGATAATAGATCCATTCACCGATAGGGCATGATGATTTTGATGGAAGAAGTGTTTCAGTGGAAAAAATAAAGGAGGTCACCGAAGCCCGAGGTTTCTTTGACATAAAAACCTAATGGATATCAGATAGGTATCGGTGAGGAAACAACCATAGTGACCGAATATAGTATTTCGATGAAAGAAGGAAAAACTTGATCGAAGTAATATTCAAAATAAAAGTATCATCGGTGGAAATAGGAGTTCGATGATGAGAAGAATCGAGCAGTGGCAGAACTGGATCAGGACAAAGACTTGTCAATTTGTGTTAACCATATTATGTCCAATTATTTCCAGACAGAGAATGACATGAAGATATAAAATAGTGATGTTGTGATGTATAAAGATGATAAGTTAAGCCGATATTCAAGGATGAAAGATCAGTAACCTTCAAGAGACTCATTAATACCATGGTAGCCCACAAGTCATCAAGCGGGTGTAATAGCATCCTATTAAGATATCCGGGTTTCAAATAATATCGATGAGACCCAACAATGTCTCATCGATATAGAAGGGCCATCGAAGAAAGGAAGCGCCGATGAACTTCAGAAAAGACTCATCGAAGACAGTAATTCCATCGACAAAAGATATCGAGGAAAGTGGAGATGGTTTCATCAACGGGAAAAGGTCTTCG